>NC_057807.1:22204789-22212167 GCF_018294505.1 Triticum aestivum | reverse complement strand
TCGGCCGATTCTGGCTCGTTTTGTGACAATCGCGGTTTTGGCCGATTCTGTCCCGTTTCATGGACTATTACTCACTGTTTTGGGGTCCCGGAGTGATTTCCTTGATTAACAAACACCGGGGTGCGTTTACGTGTCGTTCATCAACACTCATGGTTTTTGTCAATTCTGACTCGTTTCGTGGACTATTACTCACCGTTTTGGGGTCCCGAAGCGATTTCCATAGTTGTTGAACCCCAAGGTGCGCTTACATGTAGGTCATCAACAATCGCAGTTTAGGCCGATTTTGGCCCATTTCTTGGACTATTACTTAGTTTCGGGGGTCCCAGAGTGATTTCCACGATTTACTAACCACGTGGTGCGTTTACCTTTCGGTCATCAACACTCACAATTTTGGCCGATTCTGGTCCGTTTCGTGCACTATTACTCACCGCCTTGGGGTCCCACAGCGATTTCCCTGGTTGTTGAACTCGAAGGTGCACTCACGTGTTTGTCATCAACATTCACAGTTTTTCCCTATTCTGGCCCGTTTCTTGGACTATTACTCACCGTTTTGGGGCCCCAAAGCGATTTCCATGGTTGTTGAACCCCATGGTGTGCTTACGTTTCGATCATAAACAATCACAGTTTGTGCCGATTTTGGCCCTTTTCTTGCACTATTACTTTGTTTTGGGGGTCCCGCAGTGATTTCCATGATTGACGAACTCCGTGGTGCGTTTACGTGTCTGTCCTCAACACACACAGTTTTGGCCAATTCTGACGCGATTCGCGAACTTTTACTCAACATTTAGGGGTCCCGAAGCGATTTCCATAGTTGTTGAACCCCAAAATGCGTTTACGTGTCGGTCATGAACACTCACAGTTTTGACCGATTCCGGCCCGTTTCGTGGACTATTACTCACTCTTTTGGGGGCCCGGTGTGACTTGCACAATTAACAAACCCCGGGGTGCGTTTACGTGTCGATCATCAACACTCGAAGTGTCGGCCGATTCTGGCTCATTTTGTGACAATCGCGGTTTTGGCCGATTCTGGCCCGTTTCATGGACTATTACTCACTGTTTTGGGGTCCCGGAGTGATTTCCTTGATTAACAAACAGCGGGGTGCGTTTACGTGTCGTTCATCAACACTCATGGTTTTTGTCAATTCTGACTCGTTTCGTGGACTATTACTCACCGTTTTGGGGTCCCGAAGCGATTTCCATAGTTGTTGAACCCCAAGGTGCGCTTACATGTAGGTCATCAACAATCGCAGTTTAGGCCGATTTTGGCCCATTTCTTGGACTATTACTTAGTTTCGGGGGTCCCAGAGTGATTTCCACGATTTACTAACCACGTGGTGCGTTTACGTTTCGGTCATCAACACTCACAATTTTGGCCGATTCTGGTCCGTTTCGTGCACTATTACGCACCGCTTTGGGGTCCCACAGCGATTTCCCTGGTTGTTGAACTCGAAGGTGCACTCACGTGTTTGTCATCAACATTCACAGTTTTTCCCTATTCTGGCCCGTTTCTTGGACTATTACTCACCGTTTTGGGGCCCCAAAGCGATTTCCATGGTTGTTGAACCCCATGGTGTCCTTACGTTTCGATCATAAACAATCACAGTTTGTGCCGATTTTGGCCCTTTTCTTGCACTATTACTTTGTTTTGGGGGTCCCGTAGTGATTTCCATGATTGACGAACTCCGTGGTGCGTTTACGTGTCTGTCCTCAACACACACAGTTTTGGCCAATTCTGACGCGATTCGCGAACTTTTACTCAACATTTAGGGGTCCCGAAGCGATTTCCATAGTTGTTGAACCCCAGAATGCGTTTACGTGTCGGTCATGAACACTCACAGTTTTGACCGATTCCGGCCCGTTTCGTGGACTATTACTCACTCTTTTGGGGGCCCGGTGTGACTTGCACAATTAACAAACCCCGGGGTGCGTTTACGTGTCGATCATCAACACTCGCAGTGTTGGCCGATTCTGGCTCGTTTTGTGACAATCGCGGTTTTGGCCGATTCTGGCCCGTTTCATGGACTATTACTCACTGTTTTGGGGTCCCGGAGTGATTTCCTTGATTAACAAACACCGGGGTGCATTTACGTGTCGTTCATCAACACTCATGGTTTTTGTCAATTCTGACTCGTTTCGTGGACTATTACTCACCGTTTTGGGGTCCCGAAGCGATTTCCACAGTTGTTGAACCCCAAGGTGCGCTTACATGTAGGTCATCAACAATCGCAGTTTAGGCCGATTTTGGCCCATTTCTTGGACTATTACTTAGTTTCGGGGGTCCCAGAGTGATTTCCACGATTTACTAACCACGTGGTGCGTTTACATTTCGGTCATCAACACTCACAATTTTGGCCGATTCTGGTCCGTTTCGTGCACTATTACTCACCGCTTTGGGGTCTCACAGCGATTTCCCTGGTTGTTGAACTCCAAGGTGCACTTACGTGTTTGTCATCAACATTCACAGTTTTTCCCTATTCTGGCCCGTTTCTTGGACTATTACTCACCGTTTTGGGGCCCCAAAGCGATTTCCATGGTTGTTGAACCCCATGGTGTGCTTACGTTTCGATCATAAACAATCACAGTTTGTGCCGATTTTGGCCCTTTTCTTGCACTATTACTTTGTTTTGGGGGTCCCGTAGTGATTTCCATGATTGACGAACTCCGTGGTGCGTTTACGTGTCTGTCCTCAACACACACAGTTTTGGCCAATTCTGACGCGATTCGTGAACTTTTACTCAACATTTAGGGGTCCCGAAGCGATTTCCATAGTTGTTGAACCCCAAAATGCGTTTACGTGTCGGTCATGAACACTCACAGTTTTGACCGATTCTGGCCCGTTTCATGGACTATTACTCACTCTTTTGGGGGCCCGGTGTGACTTGCACAATTAACAAACCCCGGGGTGCGTTTACGTGTCGATCATCAACACTCGCAGTGTCGGCCGATTCTGGCTCGTTTTGTGACACTCGCGGTTTTGGCCGATTCTGGCCCGTTTCATGGACAATTACTCATTGTTTTGGGGTCCCGAAGTGATTTCCTTTATTAATAAACCCCTGGGTGCGTTTATGTGTCAGTCATCAACACTCGTGGTTTTTGTCGATTCTGACTCGTTTCGTGGACTATAACTCACCGTTTTGGTGTCCCGAAGCGATTTCCATAGTTGTTGAACCCCAAGGTGCACTTACATGTAGGTCATCAACAATCGCTGTTTGGGCCGATTTTGGCCCATTTCTTGGACTATTACTTAGTTTCGGGGGTCCCGGAGTGATTTCCACGATTTATGATGCCCGTGGTGCGTTTACGTTTCGGTCATCAACACTCACAATTTTGGCCGATTCTGGTCCGTTTCGTGCACTATTACTCACCGCTTTGGGGTCCCAGAGCGATTTCCATGGTTGTTGAACTCCAAGTGCACTTACGAGTCTGTCATTAACATTCACAGTTTTTGCCGATTTTGGCCCGTTTCTTGGACTATTACTTTGTTTTGGCGTCCCGGTGTGATTTCCATGATTGACGAACACCGGGGTGCGTTTATGTGTAGGTTAGCAACACTCGCATTTTGGGCCGCTTCTGGCCCGACTATTACTCACCGTTTTGGGCCCCAAAGCGATTTCCATGGTTTTTGAACCCCATGGTGCACTTATGTGACGATCATCAACAATCGCAGTTTGGGCCGATTTTGGCCCGTTTCTTGCACTATTACTTAGTTTTGGGGGTCCCGCAATGATTTCCACGATTGACGAACTCCGTGGTGCGTTTACATGTCGGTCACCAACACACAATTTTGGTCGACTCTGGTCCGTTTCGTGCACTATTACTCACCGTTTTGGCGTCCAAGAGCGATTTCCATGATTGAAATTCCCGGGGTGCGTTTGCGTGTCTGTCCTCAACACTCACAGTTTTGGCCAATTCTAACGCGATTCGTGAACTATTACTCAACATTTAGGGGTCCCGAAGCGCTTTCCATAGTTGTTGAACCCCAAAATCCGTTTACGTGTCTGTCATGAACACTCACAGTTTTGACCGATTCTGGCCCGTTTCGTGGACTATTACTCACTGTTTTGGTGTCCCGCTGTGACTTGCACAATTAACAAACCCCGGGGTGCGTTTACGTGTCCATCATCAACACTCATGGTTTTTGTCAATTCTGACTCGTTTCATGGACTATTACTCACCGTTTTGGGGTCCCGAAGCGATTTCCATAGTTGTTGAACCTCAAGGTGCGCTTACATGTAGGTCATCAACAATCGCAGTTTGCGCCGATTTTGGCCCATTTCTTGCACTATTACTTAGTTTTGGGGGTCCCGCACTGATTTCCACGATTGACGAACTCCGTGGTGCATTTACATGTCGGTCACCAACACACAATTTTGGTCGACTCTGGTCCGTTTCGTGCAC
Source organism: Triticum aestivum (assembly GCF_018294505.1). Lineage (NCBI taxonomy): Eukaryota > Viridiplantae > Streptophyta > Magnoliopsida > Poales > Poaceae > Triticum > Triticum aestivum. The sequence continues at coordinate 22,207,769 of NC_057807.1, read as the reverse complement.
TATTACTCACCGTTTTGGCGTCCCAGAGCGATTTCCATGATTGAGAATTCCCGGGGTGCGTTTGCGTGTCTGTCCTCAACGCTCATAATTTTATTCACTGTTTTGGGGTCCCGGTGTGACTTGCACAATTAACAAACCCCGGGGTGCGTTTACGTGTTGATCATCAACATTCGCAGTTTCGGCCGATTCTGGCTCGTTTTGTGACAATCGCGGTTTTGGCCGATTCTGGCCCGTTTCATGGACTATTACTCACTGTTTTGGGGTCCCGGAGTGATTTCTTTGATTAACAAACACCGAGGTGCGTTTACGTGTCGTTCATCAACACTCATGGTTTTTGTCAATTCTGACTCGTTTCGTGGACTATTACTCACCGTTTTGGGGTCCCGAAGCGATTTCCATAGGTGTTGAACCCCAAGGTGCGCTTACATGTAGGTCATCAACAATCGCAGTTTAGGCCAATTTTGGCCCATTTCTTGGACTATTACTTAGTTTCGGGGGTCTCAGAGTGATTTCCACGATTTACGAACCACGTGGTGCGTTTACGTTTCGGTCATCAACACTCACAATTTTGGCCGATTCTGGTCCGTTTCGTGCACTATTACTCACCGCTTTGGGGTCCCACAGCGATTTCCCTGGTTGTTGAACTCCAAGGTGCACTTACGTGTTTGTCATCAACATTCAAAGTTTTTCCCTATTCTGGCCCGTTTCTTGGACTATTACTCACCGTTTTGGGGCCCCAAAGCGATTTCCATGGTTGTTGAACCCCATGGTGTGCTTACGTTTTGATCATAAACAATCACAGTTTGTGCCGATTTTGGCCCTTTTCTTGCACTATTACTTTGTTTTGGGGGTCCCGCAGTGATTTCCACGATTGACGAACTCCGTGGTGCGTTTACGTGTCTGTCCTCAACACACACAGTTTTGGCCAATTCTGACGCGATTCGTGAACTTTTACTCAACATTTAGGGGTCCCGAAGCGATTTCCATAGTTGTTGAACCCCAAAATGCGTTTACGTGTCGGTCATGAACACTCACAGTTTTGACCGATTCTGGCCCGTTTCGTGGACTATTACTCACTCTTTTGGGGGCCCGGTGTGACTTGCACAATTAACAAACCCCAGGGTGCGTTTACGTGTCGATCATCAACACTCGCAGTGTCGGCCGATTCTGGTCGTTTTGTGACACTCGCGGTTTTGGCCGATTCTGGCCCGTTTCATGGACTATTACTCACTGTTTTGGGGTCCCGGAGTGATTTCCTTGATTAACAAACCCCGGGGTGCGTTTATGTGTCAGTCATCAACACTCGTGGTTTTTGTCGATTCTGACTCGTTTCGTGGACTATAACTCACCGTTTTGGTGTCCCGAAGCGATTTCATAGTTGTTGAACCCCAAGGTGCACTTGCATGTAGGTCATCAACAATCGCTGTTTGGGCCGATTTTGGCCCATTTCTTGGACTATTACTTAGTTTCGGGGGTCCCGGAGTGATTTCCACGATTTATGATGCCCGTGGTGCGTTTACGTTTCGGTCATGAACACTCACAATTTTGGCAGATTCTGGTCCGTTTCGTGCACTATTACTCACCGCTTTGGGGTCCCAGAGCGATTTCCATGGTTGTTGAACTCCAAGGTGCAGTTACGAGTCTGTCATTAACATTCACAGTTTTTGCCGATTCTGGCCCGTTTCTTGGACTATTACTCTGTTTTGGCGTCCAGGTGTGATTTCCATGATTAACGAACACCGGGGTGCGTTTATGTGTAGGTTAGCAACACTCGCATTTTGGGCCGCTTCTGGCCCGTTTCGTGGACTATTACTCACCGTTTTGGGCCCCAAAGCGATTTCCATGGTTCTTGAACCCCATGGTGCGCTTATGTGACGATCATCAACAATCGCAGTTTGGGCCGATTTTGGCCCGTTTCTTGCACTATTACTTAGTTTTGGGGGTCCCGCAGTGATTTCCACGATTGACGAACTCCGTGGTGCGTTTACATGTCGGTCACCAACACACAATTTTGGTCGACTCTAGTCCGCTTCGTGCACTATTACTCACCGTTTTGGCGTCCAAGAGCGATTTCCATGATTGACAATTCCCGGGGTGCGTTTGCGTGTCTGTCCTCAACACTCACAGTTTTGGCCAATTCTAACGCGATTCATGAACTATTACTCAACATTTAGGGGTCCCGAAGCGATTTCCATAGTTGTTGAACCCCAAAATCCGTTTACGTGTCTGTCATGAACACTCACAGTTTTGACCGATTCTGGCCCGTTTCGTGGACTATTACTCACTGTTTTGGTGTCCCGCTGTGACTTGCACAATTAACAAACCCCGGGGTGCGTTTACGTGTCCATCATCAACACTCGCGGTTTTTGTCGATTCTGACTCGTTTCGTGTACTATAACTCACCATTTTGGTGTCCCGAAGCGATTTCCATAGTTGTTGAACCTCAAGGTGCGCTTACATGTAGGTCATCAACAATCGCAGTTTGCGCCGATTTTGGCCCATTTCTTGCACTATTACTTAGTTTTGGGGGTCCCGCACTGATTTCCACGATTGACGAACTCCGTGGTGCGTTTACATGTCGGTCACCAACACACAATTTTGGTCGACTCTGGTCTGTTTCGTGCACTATTACTCACCGTTTTGGCGTCCCAGAGCGATTTCCATGATTGAGAATTCCCGGGGTGCGTTTGCGTGTCTGTCCTCAACGCTCATAATTTTATTCACTGTTTTGGGGTCCCGGTGTGACTTGCACAATTAACAAACCCCGGGGTGCGTTTACGTGTCGATCATCAACACTCGCAGTGTCGGCCGATTCTGGCTTGTTTTGTGACACTCGCGGTTTTGGCCGATTCTGGCCCGTTTCATGGACTATTACTCACTGTTTTGGGGTCCCGGAGTGATTTCCTTGATTAACAAACCCCGGGGTGCGTTTATGTGTCAGTCATCAACACTCGTGGTTTTTGTCGATTCTGACTCGTTT
>NC_057807.1:22204039-22204422 GCF_018294505.1 Triticum aestivum | reverse complement strand
TGTCGTTCATCAACACTCATGGTTTTTGTCAATTCTGACTCGTTTCGTGGACTATTACTCACCGTTTTGGGGTCCCGAAGCGATTTCCATAGGTGTTGAACCCCAAGGTGCGCTTACATGTAGGTCATCAACAATCGCAGTTTAGGCCAATTTTGGCCCATTTCTTGGACTATTACTTAGTTTCGGGGGTCCCAGAGTGATTTCCACGATTTACGAACCACGTGGTGCGTTTACGTTTCGGTCATCAACACTCACAATTTTGGCCGATTCTGGTCCGTTTCGTGCACTATTACTCACCGCTTTGGGGTCCCACAGCGATTTCCCTGGTTGTTGAACTCCAAGGTGCACTTACGTGTTTGTCATCAACATTCAAAGTTTTTCCC
>NC_057807.1:22151995-22202391 GCF_018294505.1 Triticum aestivum | reverse complement strand
GTGGACTATAACTCACCGTTTTGGTGTCCCGAAGCGATTTCATAGTTGTTGAACCCCAAGGTGCACTTGCATGTAGGTTATCAACAATCGCTGTTTGGGCCGATTTTGGCCCATTTCTTGGACTATTACTTAGTTTCGGGGGTCCCGGAGTGATTTCCACGATTTATGATGCCCGTGGTGCGTTTACGTTTCGGTCATCAACACTCACAATTTTGGCAGATTCTGGTCCGTTTCGTGCACTATTACTCACCGCTTTGGGGTCCCAGAGCGATTTCCATGGTTGTTGAACTCCAAGGTGCAGTTACGGGTCTGTCATTAACATTCACAGTTTTTGCCGATTCTGGCCCGTTTCTTGGACTATTACTCTGTTTTGGCGTCCCGGTGTGATTTCCATGATTAACGAACACCGGGGTGCGTTTATGTGTAGGTTAGCAACACTCGCATTTTGGGCCGCTTCTGGCCCGTTTCGTGGACTATTACTCACCGTTTTGGGCCCCAAAGCGATTTCCATGGTTCTTGAACCCCATGGTGCGCTTATGTGACGATCATCAACAATCGCAGTTTGGGCCGATTTTGGCCCGTTTCTTGCACTATTACTTAGTTTTGGGGGTCCCGCAGTGATTTCCACGATTGACGAACTCCGTGGTGCGTTTACATGTCAGTCACCAACACACAGTTTTGGTCGACTCTAGTCCGCTTCGTGCACTATTACTCACCGTTTTGGCGTCCAAGAGCGATTTCCATGATTGAAATTCCCGGGGTGCGTTTGCGTGTCTGTCCTCAACACTCACAGTTTTGGCCAATTCTAACGCGATTCGTGAACTATTACTCAACATTTAGGGGTCCCGAAGCGATTTCCATAGTTGTTGAACCCCAAAATCCGTTTACGTGTCTGTCATGAACACTCACAGTTTTGACCGATTCTGGCCCGTTTCGTGGACTATTACTCACTGTTTTGGTGTCCCGCTGTGACTTGCACAATTAACAAACCCCGGGGTGCGTTTACGTGTCCATCATCAACACTCGCGGTTTTTGTCGATTCCGACTCGTTTCGTGTACTATAACTCACCATTTTGGTGTCCCGAAGCGATTTCCATAGTTGTTGAACCTCAAGGTGCGCTTACATGTAGGTCATCAACAATCGCAGTTTGCGCCGATTTTGGCCCATTTCTTGCACTATTACTTAGTTTTGGGGGTCCCGCACTGATTTCCACGATTGACGAACTCCGTGGTGCGTTTACATGTCGGTCACCAACACACAATTTTGGTCGACTCTGGTCCATTTCGTAAACTATTACTCACCGTTTTGGCGTCCTAGAGCGATTTCCATGATTGAGAATTCCCGGGGTGCGTTTGCGTGTCTGTCCTCAACGCTCATAATTTTATTCACTGTTTTGGGGTCCCGGTGTGACTTGCACAATTAACAAACCCCGGGGTGCGTTTACGTGTTGATCATCAACACTCGCAGTTTCGGCCGATTCTGGCTTGTTTTGTGACAATCGCGGTTTTGGCCGATTCTAGCCCGTTTCATGGACTATTACTCACTGTTTTGGGGTCCCGGAGTGATTTCCTTGATTAACAAACACCGAGGTGCGTTTACGTGTCGTTCATCAACACTCATGGTTTTTGTCAATTCTGACTCGTTTCGTGGACTATTACTCACCGTTTTGGGGTCCCGAAGCGATTTCCATAGTTGTTGAACCCCAAGGTGCGCTTACATGTAGGTCATCAACAATCGCAGTTTAGGCCGATTTTGGCCCATTTCTTGGACTATTACTTAGTTTCGGTGGTCCCAGAGTGATTTCCACGATTTACGAACCACGTGGTGCGTTTACGTTTCGGTCATCAACACTCACAATTTTGGCCGATTCTGGTCCGTTTCGTGCACTATTACTCACCGCTTTGGGGTCCCACAGCGATTTCCCTGGTTGTTGAACTCCAAGGTGCACTTACGTGTTTGTCATCAACATTCACAGTTTTTCCCTATTCTGGCCCGTTTCTTGGACTATTACTCACCGTTTTGGGGCCCCAAAGCGATTTCCATGGTTGTTGAACCCCATGATGTGCTTACGTTTTGATCATAAACAATCACAGTTTGTGCCGATTTTGGCCCTTTTCTTGCACTATTACTTTGTTTTGGGGGTCCCGCAGTGATTTCCACGATTGACGAACTCCGTGGTGCGTTTACGTGCCTGTCCTCAACACACACAGTTTTGGCCAATTCTGACGCGATTCGTGAACTTTTACTCAACATTTAGGGGTCCCGAAGCGATTTCCATAGTTGTTGAACCCCAAAATGCATTTACGTGTCGGTCATGAACACTCACAGTTTTGACCGATTCTGGCCCGTTTCGTGGACTATTACTCACTCTTTTGGGGGCCCGGTGTGACTTGCACAATTAACAAACCCCGGGGTGCGTTTACGTGTCGATCATCAACACTCGCAGTGTCGGCCGATTCTGGCTCGTTTTGTGACACTCGCGGTTTTGGCCGATTCTGGCCCGTTTCATGGACTATTACTCACTGTTTTGGGGTCCCGGAGTGATTTCCTTGATTAACAAACCCCGGGGTGCGTTTATGTGTCAGTCATCAACACTCGTGGTTTTTGTCGATTCTGACTCGTTTCGTGGACTATAACTCACCGTTTTGGTGTCCCGAAGCGATTTCATAGTTGTTGAACCCCAAGGTGCACTTGCATGTAGGTCATCAACAATCGCTGTTTGGGCCGATTTTGGCCCATTTCTTGGACTACTACTTAGTTTCGGGGGTCCCGGAGTGATTTCCACGATTTATGATGCCCGTGGTGCGTTTACGTGTCGGTCATCAACACTCACAATTTTGGCCGATTCTGGTCCGTTTCGTGCACTATTACTCACCGCTTTGGGGTCCCAGAGCGATTTCCATGGTTGTTGAACTCCAAGGTGCAGTTACTGTCTGTCATCAACATTCATAGTTTTTGCCGATTCTGGCCTGTTTCTTCGACTATTACTCCGTTTTGGCGTCCCGGTGTGATTTCCATGATTGACGAACACCGGGGTGCGTTTATGTGTCGGTTAGCAACACTCGCATTTTGGGCCGATTCTGGCCCGTTTCATGGACTATTACTCACCGTTTTGGGGCCCCAAAGCGATGTCCATGGTTCTTGAACCCCATGGTGCGCTTATGTGTCGATCATCAACAATCGCAGTTTGGGCCGATTTTGGCCCGTTTCTTGCACTATTACTTAGTTTTGGGGGTCCCGCAGTGATTTCCACGATTGACGAACTCCGTGGTGCGTTTACATGTCGGTCATCAACACACAATTTTGGTCGACTCTGGTCCGCTTCGTGCACTATTACTCACCGTTTTGGCGTCCCAGAGCGATTTCCATGATTGACAATTCCCGGGGTGCGTTTGCGTGTGTGTCCTCAATACTCACAGTTTTGGCCAATTCTGACGCGATTCGTGGACTATTACTCAACATTTAGGGGTCCCGAAGCGATTTCCATAGTTGTTGAACCCCAAAATCCGTTTACCTGTCTGTCATGAACACTCACAGTTTTGACCGATTCTGGCCCGTTTCGTGGACTATTACTCACTGTTTTGGTGTCCCGCTGTGACTTGCACAATTAACAAACCCCGGGGTGCGTTTACGTGTCCATTATCAACACTCGCAGTTTCGGCCGATTCTGACCCGTTTCATGGACCATTACTCACTGTTTTGGGGTCCCGGAGTGATTTCCTTGATTAACAAACCCCGGGGTGCGTTTATGTGTCGGTCATCAACACTTGCGGTTTTTGTCGATTCTGACTCGTTTCGTGTACTATAACTCACCGTTTTGGTGTCCCGAAGCGATTTCCATAGTTGTTGAACCTCAAGGTGCGCTTACATGTAGGTTATCAACAATCGCAGTTTGCGCCGATTTTGGCCCATTTCTTGCACTATTACTTAGTTTTGGGGGTCCCGCACTGATTTCCACGATTGACGAACTCCGTGGTGCGTTTACATGTTGGTCACAACCACACAATTTTGGTCGACTCTGGTCCGTTTCGTGCACTATTACTCACCGTTTTGGCGTCCTAGAGCGATTTCCATGATTGAGAATTCCCCGGGTGCGTTTGCGTGTCTGTCCTCAACGCTCATAATTTTATTCACTGTTTTGGGGTCCCGGTGTGACTTGCACAATTAACAAACCCCGGGGTGCGTTTACGTGTTGATCATCAACACTCGCAGTTTCGGCCGATTCTGGCTCGTTTTGTGACAATCGCGGTTTTGGCCGATTCTGGCCCGTTTCATGGACTATTACTCACTGTTTTGGGGTCCCGGAGTGATTTCCTTGATTAACAAACACCGAGGTGCGTTTACGTGTCGGTCATAAACACTCGTGGTTTTTGTCGATTCTGACACGTTTTGTGGACTATTACTCACCGTTTTGGGGTACCGAAGCGATTTCCATAGTTGTTGAACCCCAAGGTGCGCTTACATGTAGGTCATCAACAATCGCAGTTTAGGCCGATTTTGGCCCATTTCTTGGACTATTACTTAGTTTCGGGCGTCCCAGAGTGATTTCCATGATTTACGAACCCCGTGGTGCGTTTACGTGTCGGTCATCAACACTCACAATTTTGGCCGATTCTGGTCCGTTTCGTGCACTATTACTCACCGCTTTGGGGTCCCAGAGCGATTTCCGTGGTTGTTGAACTCCAAGGTGCACTTACGTGTTTGTCATCAACATTCACAATTTTTCCCTATTCTGGCCCGTTTCTTGGACTATTACTCACCGTTTTGGGGCCCCAAAGCGATTTCCATGGTTGTTGAACCCCATGGTGTGCTTACGTTTCGATCATAAACAATCACAGTTTGTGCCGATTTTGGCCCTTTTCTTGCACTATTACTTTGTTTTGGGGGTCCCGCAGTGATTTCCACGATTGACGAACTTCGTGGTGCGTTTACGTGTCTGTCCCCAACACACACAGTTTTGGCCAATTCTGACGCGATTCGTGAACTTTTACTCAACATTTAGGGGTCCCGAAGCGATTTCCATAGTTGTTGAACCCCAAAATGCGTTTAGGTGTCGGTCATGAACACTCACAGTTTTGGACGATTCTGGCCCGTTTCGTGGACTATTACTCACTGTTTTGGGGTCCCGGTGTGACTTGCACAATTAACAAACCCCGGGGTGCGTTTACATGTCGATCATCAACACTCGCAGTGTCGGCCGATTCTGGCTCGTTTTGTGACACTCGCGGTTTTGGCCGATTCTGGCCCGTTTCATGGACAATTACTCACTGTTTTGGGGTCCCGGAGTGATTTCCTTGATTAACAAACCCCGGGGTGCGTTTACGTGTCGGTCATAAACACTCGTGGTTTTTGTCGATTCTGACACGTTTCGTGGACTATTACTCACCGTTTTGGGGTACCGAAGCGATTTCCATAGTTGTTGAACCCCAAGGTGCGCTTACATGTAGGTCATCAACAATCGCTGTTTGGGCCGATTTTGGCCCATTTCTTGGACTATTACTTAGTTTCGGGGGTCCCGGAGTGATTTCCACGATTTACGAACCCCGTGGTGCGTTTACGTGTCGGTCATCAACACTCACAATTTTGGCCGATTCTGGTCCGTTTCGTGCACTATTACTCACCGCTTTGGGGTCCCAGAGCGATTTCCATGGTTGTTGAACTCCAAGGTGCACTTACGGTCTGTCATTAACATTCACAGTTTTTGCCGATTCTGGCCCGTTTCTTGGACTATTACTCTGTTTTGGCGTCCCGGTGTGATTTCCATGATTGACGAACACCGGGGTGCGTTTATGTGTCGGTTAGCAACACTCGCATTTTGGGCCGATTCTGGCCCGTTTCATGGACTATTACTCACCGTTTTGGGGCCCCAAAGCGATTTCCATGGTTGTTGAACCCCATGGTGCGCTTATGTGACGATCATCAACAATCGCAGTTTGTGCCGATTTTGGCCCGTTTCGTGGACTATTACTTTGTTTTGGGGGTCCCGCAGTGATTTCCACAATTGACGAACTCCGTGGTGCATTTACGTGTCGGTCAACAACACACAATTTTGGCCAACTCTGGTCTGTTTCGTGCACGATTACTCACCGTTTTCGCGTTCCAGAGCGATTTCCATGATTGACAATTCCCGGGGTGCGTTTGCGTGTCTGTCCTCAACACTCACAGTTTTGGCCAATTCTGACGCGATTCGTAAACTATTACTCAACATTTAGGGGTCCCGAAGCGATTTCCATAGTTGTTGAACCCCAAAATACATTTACGTGTCGGTCATGAACACTCACAGTTTTCACTGATTCTGGCCCGTTTCGTGGACTATTACTCACTGTTTTGGGGTCCCGGTGTGACTTGCACAATTAACAAACCCCGGGGTGCGTTTACGTGTCGATCATCAACACTCATAGTTTCGGCCGATTCTGGCTTGTTTTGTGATAATCGCGGTTTTGGCCGATTCTGGCCCGTTTCATGGACTATTACTCACTGTTTTGGCGTCCCGGAGTGATTTCCTTGATTAACAAACACCGGGGTGCGTTTATGTGTCGGTCATCAACACTCATGGTTTTTGTCAATTCTGACTCGTTTCATGGACTATTACTCACCGTTTTGGGGTCCCGAAGCGATTTCCATAGTTGGTGAACCCCAAGGTGCGCTTACATGTAGGTCATCAACAATCGCAGTTTGGGCCAATTTTGGCCCGTTTCTTGCACTATTACTTAGTTTTGGGGGTCCCGTAGTGATTTCCACGATTGACGAACTCCGTGGTGCGTTTACATGTCCGTCAACAACACACAATTTTGGTCGACTCTGGTCTGTTTCCTGCACTATTACTCACCGTTTTGGCATCCTAGAGCGATTTCCATGATTGAGAATTCCCAGGGTGCGTTTGTGTGTATGTCCTCAACACTCATAGTTTTACTCACTGTTTTGGGGTCCCGGTGTGACTTGCACAATTAACAAACCCCGGGGTGCGTTTACGTGTCGATCATCAACACTCATGGTTTTTGTCAATTCTGACTCGTTTCGTGGACTATTACTCACCGTTTTGGGGTACCGAAGCAATTTCCATGTTTGTTGAACCCCATGGTGTGCTTACGTGTCGATCATCAACAATCACAGTTTGTGCCGATTTTGGCCCTTTTCTTGCACTATTACTTTGTTTTGGGGGTCCCGCAGTGATTTCCACAATTGACGAACTCCGTGGTGCGTTTACGTGTCGGTCATCAACACACAATTTTGGCCAACTCTGGTCTGTTTCGTGCACGATTACTCACCGTTTTCGCGTTCCAGAGCGATTTCCATGATTGACAATTCGCGGGGTGCATTTGCGTGTCTGCCTCAACACTCACAGTTTTGGCCAATTCTGGCGCGATTCGTGAACTATTACTCAACATTTAGGGGTCCCGAAGCGATTTCCATAGTTGTTGAACCCCAAAATACGTTTACGTGTCGGTCATGAACACTCACAGTTTTCACTGATTCTGGCCCGTTTCGTGGACAATTACTCACTGTTTTGGGGTCCCGGAGTGATTTCTTTGATTAACAAACACCGGGGTGCTTTACATGTCGGTCATCAACACTCATGGTTTTTTTCAATTCTGACTCGTTTCGTGGACTATTACTCACCGTTTTGGGGTCCCGAAGCAATTTCCATGGTTGTTGAACCCCATGGTGTGCTTACGTGTCGATCATCAACAATCGTAGTTTGGGCCAATTTTGGCCCTTTTCTTGCACTATTACTTTGTTTTGGGGGTCCCGCAGTGATTTCCACGATTGACGAACTCCGTGGTGCGTTTACGTGTCGGTCATCAACAAACAATTTTGGCCAACTCTGGTCTGTTTCGTGCACGATTACTCACCGTTTTGGCGTCCCAGAGCGATTTCCATGATTGACAATTCCCGGGGTGCGTTTGCGTGTGTGTCCTCAATACTCACAGTTTTGGCCAATTCTGACGCGATTCGTGGACTATTACTCAACATTTAGGGGTCCCGAAGCGATTTCCATAGTTGTTGAACCCCAAAATGCGTTTACGTGTCGGTCATGAACACTCACAGTTTTCACTGATTCTGGCCCGTTTCGTGGACTATTACTCACTGTTTTGGGGTCCCGGTGTGACTTGCACAATTAACAAACCCCGGGGTGCGTTTACGTGTCGATCATCAACACTCGCAGTTTCGGCCGATTCTGGCTCGTTTTGTGGCACTCGCAGTTTTGGCCGATTCTGGCCCGTTTCATGGACTATTACTCACTATTTTGGGGTCCCAGAGTGATTTCCTTGATTAACAAACCCCGGGGTGCATTTATGTGTCAGTCATCAACACTCATGGTTTTTGTCGATTCTGACTCGTTTCGTGGACTATAACTCACCGTTTTGGTGTCCCGAAGCGATTTCCATAGTTGTTGAACCCCAAGGTGCACTTACATGTAGGTCATCAACAATCGCAGTTTGGGCCGATTTTGGCCCATTTCTTGGACTATTACTTAATTAGTTTTGGGGGTCCCGGAGTGATTTCCACGATTTACGATGCCCGTGGTGCATTTACGTTTCGGTCATCAACACTCACAATTTTGGCCGATTCTGGTCCGTTTCGTGCACTATTACTCACCGCTTTGGGGTCCCAGAGCGATTTCCATGGTTGTTGAACTCCAAGGTGCACTTACGAGTCTGTCATTAACATTCACATTTTTTGCCGATTCTGGCCCGTTTCTTGGACTATTACTCTGTTTTGGCGTCCCGGTGTGATTTCCATGATTGACGAACACCGGGGTGCGTTTATGTGTCGGTTAGCAACACTCGCATTTTGGGCCGCTTCTGGCCCGTTTTGTGGACTATTACTCACCGTTTTGGGCCCCAAAGCGATTTCCATGGTTGTTGAACCCCATGGTGCGCTTATGTGACGATCATCAACAATCGCAGTTTGTGCCGATTTTGGCCCTTTTCTTGCACTATTACTTTGTTTTGGGGGTCCCGCAGTGATTTCCACAATTGACGAACTCCGTGGTGCGTTTATGTGTCGGTCATCAACACACAATTTTGGCCAACTCTGGTCTGTTTCGTGCACGATTACTCACCGTTTTCGCGTTCCAATGCGATTTCCATGATTGACAATTCCCGGGGTGCGTTTGCGTGTCTGTCCTCAACACTCACAGTTTTGGCCAATTCTGACGCGATTCGTAAACTATTACTCAACATTTAGGGGTCCCGAAGCGATTTCCATAGTTGTTGAACCCCAAAATACGTTTACGTGTCGGTCAGGAACACTCACAGTTTTCACTGATTCTGGCCCGTTTCGTGGACTATTACTCACTGTTTTGGGGTCCCGGTGTGACTTGCACAATTAACAAACCCCGGGGTGCGTTTACGTGTCAATCATCAACATTCACAGTTTCGGCCGATTCTGGCTTGTTTTGTGATAATCGCGGTTTTGGCCGATTCTGGCCCGTTTCATGGACTATTACTCACTGTTTTGGCGTCCCGGAGTGATTTCCTTGATTAACAAACACCGAGGTGCGTTTACGTGTCGGTCATCAACACTCATGGTTTTTGTCAATTCTGACTCGTTTCATGGACTATTACTCACCGTTTTCGGGTCCCGAAGCGATTTCCATAGTTGGTGAACCCCAAGGTGCGCTTACATGTAGGTCATCAACAATCGCAGTTTGGGCCAATTTTGGCCCGTTTCTTGCACTATTACATAGTTTTGGGGGTCCCGTAGTGATTTCCACGATTGACGAACTCCGTGGTGCGTTTACATGTCCGTCAACAGCACACAATTTTGGTCGACTCCGGTCTGTTTCCTGCACTATTACTCACCGTTTTGGCATCCTAGAGCGATTTCCATGATTGAGAATTCCCAGGGTGCGTTTGCGTGTATGTCCTCAACACTCATAGTTTTACTCACTGTTTTGGGGTCCCGGTGTGACTTGCACAATTAACAAACCCCGGGGTGCGTTTACGTGTCGATCATCAACACTCACAGTTTTGGCCAATTCTGGCTCATTTTGTGACACTCGCGGTTTTGGCCGATTCTGGCCCGTTTCGTGGACTATTGCTCACTGCTTTGGGGTCCCGGTGTGATTTCCCTGATTAACAAACCCCGGGGTGCGTTTACGTGTCGGTCATCAACACTCATGGTTTTTGTCAATTCCGACTCGTTTCGTGGACTATTACTCACCGTTTTGGGGTACCGAAGCAATTTCCTTGGTTGTTGAACCCCATGGTGTGCTTACGTGTCGATCATCAACAATCGCAGTTTGTGCCGATTTTGGCCCTTTTCTTGCACTATTACTTTGTTTTGGGGGTCCCGCAGTGATTTCCACAATTGACGAACTCCGTGGTGCGTTTACGTGTCGGTCATCAACACACAATTTTGGCCAACTCTGGTCTGTTTCGTGCACGATTACTCACGTTTTCGCGTTCCAGAGCGATTTCCATGATTGACAATTCGCGGGGTGCATTTGCGTGTCTGTCCTCAACACTCACAGTTTTGGCCAATTCTGACGCGATTCGTGAACTATTACTCAACATTTAGGGGTCCCGAAGCAATTTCCATAGTTGTTGAACCCCAAAATACGTTTACGTGTCGGTCATGAACACTCACAGTTTTCACTGATTCTGGCCCTATTCGTGGACTATTACTCACTGTTTTGGGTTCCCGGAGTGATTTCTTTGATTAACAAACACCGGGGTGCTTTACGTGTCGGTCATCAACACTCATGGTTTTTTTCAATTCTGACTCGTTTCGTGGACTATTACTCACCGTTTTGGGGTCCCAAAGCAATTTCCATGGTTGTTGAACCCCATGGTGTGCTTACTTGTCGATCATCAACAATCGCAGTTTGGGCCAATTTTGGCCCTTTTCTTGCACTATTACTTTGTTTTGGGGGTCCCGCAGTGATTTCCACGATTGACGAACTCCGTGGTGCGTTTACATGTCGGTCATCAACAAACAATTTTGGCCAACTCTGGTCTGTTTCGTGCACGATTACTCACCGTTTTCGCGTTCCAGAGCGATTTCCATGATTGACAATTCCCGGGGTGCGTTTGCGTGTCTGTCCTCAACACTCACAGTTTTGGCCAATTCTGACGCGATTCGTGAACTATTACTCAACATTTAGGGGTCCCGAAGCGATTTCCATAGTTGTTGAACCCCAAAATGCGTTTACGTGTCGGTCATGAACACTCACAGTTTTCACTGATTCTGGCCCGTTTCGTGGACTATTACTCACTGTTTTGGGGTCCCGGTGTGACTTGCACAATTAACAAACCCCGGGGTGCGTTTACGTGTCGATCATCAACATTCACAGTTTCGGCCGATTCTGGCTCGTTTTGTGACACTCGCGGTTTTGGCCAATTATGGCCCGTTTCATGGACTATTACTCATTGTTTTGGGGTCCCAGAGTGATTTCCTTGATTAACAAACACCGGGGTGCATTTATGTGTCAGTCATCAACACTCGTGGTTTTTGTCGATTCTGACTCGTTTCGTGGACTATAACTCACCGTTTTGGTGTCCCGAAGCGATTTCCATAGTTGTTGAACCCCAAGGTGCACTTACATGTAGGTCATCAACAATCGCAGTTTGGGCCGATTTTGGCCCATTTCTTGGACTATTACTTAGTTTCGGGGGTCCCGGAGTGATTTCCATGATTTACGATGCCCGTGGTGCATTTACGTTTCGGTCATCAACACTCACAATTTTGGCCGATTCTGGTCCGTTTCGTGCACTATTACTCACCGCTTTGGGGTCCCAGAGCGATTTCCATGGTTGTTGAACTCCAAGGTGCACCTACGAGTCTGTCATTAACATTCACAGTTTTTGCCGATTCTGGCCCGTTTCTTGGACTATTACTCTGTTTTGGCGTCCCGGTGTGATTTCCATGATTGACGAACACCAGGGTGCGTTTATGTGTCGGTTAGCAACACTCGCATTTTGGGCCGCTTCTGGCCCGTTTTGTGGACTATTACTCGCCGTTTTGGGCCCCAAAGCGATTTCCATGGTTGTTGAACCCCATGGTGCGCTTATGTGACGATCATCAACAATCGCAGTTTATGCCGATTTTGGCCCTTTTCTTGCACTATTACTTTGTTTTGGGGGTCCCGCAGTGATTTCCACAATTGACGAACTCCGTGGTGCGTTTACGTGTCGGTCATCAACACACAATTTTGGCCAACTCTGGTCTGTTTCATGCACGATTACTCACCGTTTTCGCGTTCCAGAGCGATTTCCATGATTGACAATTCCCGGGGTGCGTTTGCGTGTCTGTCCTCAACACTCACAGTTTTGGCCAATTCTGACGCGATTCGTAAACTATTACTCAACATTTAGGGGTCCCGAAGCGATTTCCATAGTTGTTGAACCCCAAAATACGTTTACGTGTCGGTCAGGAACACTCACAGTTTTCACTGATTCTGGCCCGTTTCGTGGACTATTACTCACTGTTTTGGGGTCCCGGTGTGACTTGCACAATTAACAAACCCCGGGGTGCGTTTACGTGTCGATCATCAACATTCACAGTTTCGGCCGATTCTGGCTTGTTTTGTGATAATCGCGGTTTTGGCCGATTCTGGCCCGTTTCATGGACTATTACTCACTGTTTTGGGGTCCCAGAATGATTTCCTTGATTAACAAACCCCGGGGTGCATTTATGTGTCAGTCATCAACACTCGTGGTTTTTGTCGATTCTGACTCGTTTCGTGGACTATAACTCACCGTTTTGGTGTCCCGAAGCGATTTCCATAGTTGGTGAACCCCAAGGTGCACTTACATGTAGGTCATCAACAATCGCAGTTTGGGCCGATTTTGGCCCATTTCTTGGACTATTACTTAGTTTCGGGGGTCCCGGAGTGATTTCCACGATTTACGATGCCCGTGGTGCATTTACGTTTCGGTCATCAACACTCACAATTTTGGCATATTCTGGTCTGTTTCGTGCACTATTACTCACCGCTTTGGGGTCCCAGAGCGATTTCCATGGTTGTTGAACTCCAAGGTGCACTTACGAGTCTGTCATTAACATTCACAGTTTTTGCCGATTCTGGCCCGTTTCTTAGACTATTACTCTGTTTTGGCGTCCCGGTGTGATTTCCATGATTGACGAACACCGGGGTGCGTTTATGTGTCGGTTAGCAACACTCACATTTTGGGCCGCTTCTGGCCCGTTTTGTGGACTATTACTCACCGTTTTGGGCCCCAAAGCGATTTCCATGGTTGTTGAACCCCATGGTGCGCTTATGTGACAATCATCAACAATCGCAGTTTGTGCCGATTTTGGCCCTTTTCTTGCACAATTTTGGCCAACTCTGGTCTGCTTCGTGCACGATTACTCACCGTTTTCGCGTTCCAGAGCGATTTCCATGATTGACAATTCCCGGGGTGCGTTTGCGGGTCTGTCCTCAACACTCACAGTTTTGGCCAATTCTGACGCGATTCGTAAACTATTACTCAACATTTAGGGGTCCCGAAGCGATTTCCATAGTTGTTGACCCCCAAAATACGTTTACGTGTCGGTCATGAACACTCACAGTTTTCACTGATTCTGGCCCGTTTCGTGGACTATTACTCACTGTTTTGGGGTCCCGGAGTGACTTGCACAATTAACAAACCCCGGGGTGCGTTTACGAGTCGATCATCAACACTCGCAGTTTCGACCGATTCTGGCTCGTTTTGTGACACTCGCGGTTTTGGCCGATTATGGCCCGTTTCATGGACTAGTACTCACTGTTTTGGGGTCCCAGAGTGATTTCCTTGATTAACAAACCCCGGGGTGCATTTATGTGTCAGTCATCAACACTCGTGGTTTTTGTCGATTCTGACTCGTTTCGTGGACTATAACTCACCGTTTTGGTGTCCCGAAGCGATTTCCATAGTTGGTGAACCCCAAGGTGCACTTACATGTAGGTCATCAACACTCGCAGTTTGGGCCGATTTTGGCCCATTTCTTGGACTATTACTTAGTTTCGGGGGTCCCGCAGTGATTTCCACAATTGACGAACTCCGTGGTGCGTTTACGTGTCGGTCATCAACACACAATTTTGGCCAACTCTGGTCTGTTTCGTGCACGATTACTCACCGTTTTCGCGTTCCAGAGCGATTTCCATGATTGACAATTCGCGGGGTGCATTTGCGTGTCTGTCCTCAACACTCACAGTTTTGGCCAATTCTGACGCGATTCGTGAACTATTACTCAACATTTAGGGGTCCCGAAGCGATTTCCATAGTTGTTGAACCCCAAAATACGTTTACGTGTCGGTCATGAACACTCACAGTTTTCACTGATTCTGGCCCGTTTCGTGGACTATTACTCACTGTTTTGGGGTCCCGGTGTGACTTGCACAATTAACAAACCCCGGGGTGCGTTTACGTGTCGATCATCAACACTCGCAGTTTCGGCCGATTCTGGCTCGTTTTGTGACAATCGCGGTTTTGGCCGATTCTGGCCCGTTTCAAGGACTATTACTCACTGTTTTAGGGTCCCGGAGTGATCTCCTTGATTAACAAACCCCGGGGTGCGTTTATGTGTCGGTCATCAACACTCGTGGTTTTTTGTCGATTCTGACTCGTTTCGTGGACTATAACTCACCGTTTTGGTGTCCCGAAGCGATTTCCATAATTGTTGAACCCCAAGGTGCACTTACATGTAGGTCATCAACAATCGCAGTTTGGGCCGATTTTGGCCCATTTCTTGGACTATTACTTAGTTTCGGGGGTCCCGGAGTAATTTCCACGATTTACGATGCCCGTGGTGCATTTACATTTCGGTCATCAACACTCACAATTTTGGCCGATTCTGGTCCGTTTCGTGCACTATTACTCGCCGATTTGGGGTCCCAGAGCGATTTCCATGGTTGTTGAACTCCAAGGTGCACTTACGAGTCTGTCATTAACATTCACAGTTTTTGTCGATTCTGGCCCGTTTCTTGGACTATTACTCTGTTTTGGCGTCCCGGTGTGATTTCCATGATTGACGAACACCGGGGTGCGTTTATGTGTCGGTTAGCAACACTCGCATTTTGGGCCGCTTCTGGCCCGTTTCGTGGACTATTACTCACCGTTTTGGGCCCCAAAGCGATTTCCATGGTTGTTGAACCCCATGGTGCGCTTATGTGACGATCATCAACAATCGCAGTTTGGGCCGATTTTGGCCCGTTTCTTGCACTATTACTTAGTTTTGGGGGTCCCGCTGTGATTTCCACGAGTGACGAACTCCATGGTGCGCTTACATGTCGGTCACCAACACACAATTTTGGTCGACTCTGGTCCATTTCGTGCACTATTACTCACCGTGTTGGCGTCCAAGAGCGATTTCCATGATTAAAATTCCCGGGGTGCGTTTGCGTGTTTGTCCTCAACACTCACAGTTTTGGCCAATTCTGACGTGATTCGTGAACTATTACTCAACATTTAGGGGTCCCGAAGCGATTTCCATAGTTGTTGAACCCCAAAATCCGTTTACGTGTCTGTCATGAACACTCACAGTTTTGACCGTTTCTGGCCCGTTTCGTGGACTATTACTCACTGTTTTGGGGTCCCGCTGTGACTTGCACAATTAACAAACCCCGGGGTGCGTTTACGTGTCGATCATCAACACTCGCAGTTTCGGCCTATTCTGGCTCGTTTTCTGACACTCGCGGTTTTGGCCGATTCTGACCCTTTTCATGGACTATTACTCACTATTTTGGGGTCCCGGAGTGATTTCCTTTATTAACAAACCCCGGGGTGCGTTTATGTGTCGGTCATCAACACTATTGGTTTTTCTAGATTCTGACTCATTTCGTGGACTATTACTCACCGTTTTGGTGTCCCGAAGCGATTTCCATAGTTGTTTGAACCCCAAGGTGCACTTATATGTAGGTCATCAACAATCGCAGTTTGGGCCGATTTTCGCCCATTTCCTGGACTATTACTTAGTTTCGAGGGTCCCAGAGTGATTTCCACGATTTACGAACCCCGTGGTGCGTTTATGTTTCGGTCATTAACGCTCACAATTTTGGCCGATTCTGGTCCGTTTCGTGCACTATTACTCACCGCTTTGGGGTCCGAGAGCTATTTCCCTGGTTCTTGAACTCCAAGGTGCACTTACGTGTTTGTCATGAACATTCATAGTTTTTGCCGATTCTGGCCCGTTTCTAGGACTATTACTCTGTTTTGGCGGCCCGTTGTGATTTCCATGATTGACGAACACCGGGGTGCGTATATGTGTCGGTTAGCAACACTTGCATTTTGTGCCGCTTCTGGCCCGTTTCGTGGACTATTACTCACCGTTTTGGGGCCCCAAAGCGATTTCCATGGTTGTTGATCCCCATGGTGTGCTTACGTGTCGATCATCAACAATCGCAGTTTGAGCCGATTTTGGCCTGTTTCTTGCACTATTACTTTGTTTTGGGGGTCCCGAAGTGATTTCCACGATTGACAAACTCCGTGGTGCGTTTACGTGTCGGTCATCAACACCCAATTTTGGCCAACTCCAGTCTGTTTCGTGCACGATTACTCTCCATTTTGGCGTCCCAGAGCGATTTCCATGATTGACAATTCCCGGGGTGCATTTGCGTGTCTGTCCTCAACACTCACAGTTTTGGCCAATTCTGACGCGATTTGTGAACTATTACTCAACATTTAGGGGTCCCGAAGCGATTTCCATAGTTTTTGAATCCCAAAATGCATTTACGTGTCGGTCATGAACACTCATAGTTTTGGCCGATTATGGCCCGTTTCGTGGACTATTACTCACTGTTTTGAGGTCTCGGTGTGACTTGCACAATTAACAAACCCCGGGGTGCGTTTATGTGTCGATCATCAACACTCGTGGTTTGTTGTCGATTCTCACTCGTTTCGTGGTCTATTACTCACCGTTTTGGGGTTCCGAAGCGATTTCCATAGTTGTTGAACCCCAAGGTGCGCTTACCTGTAGGTCATCAACAATCGCAGTTTGGGCCGATTTTTGCCCATTTCTTGGACTCTTACTTAGTTTTGGGGGTTCCGGAGTGATTTCCACGATTTACAAACCCCGTGGTGCATTTACGTTTCGGTCATCAACACTCACATTTTTTGCCAATTCTGGTCCGTTTCATGCACTATTACTCACCGCTTTGGGGGTCCCAGAGCGATTTCCATGGATGTCGTGGAATTAACACGTCAGATGTCCTTAGTGTCAGGACTTAGTCGCGAGGCCAACGCATCTATGTGGTAGCTTGAGAGGGGTTGATCGGGACGAGAGACGCAATACACAAGACAAGGGTTTAGACAGCTTCGGGCCCGGGAAAATCATCCGGTAAAAACCCTACAAGCTGTTTGAGGCTAGATCTCATTATCATCACGAGGGAGTTGCCGTAGACCGGCTCTCCTCTAGTTGTGTCTAGCCCTAGAGATTGTTTCTTGCCTGTCCCCCTTTGGGGTGCCCTGCCCCTCCTTATATAAGTTAGAGGGGGGGCTTACATGTAGAGTCCTTTTAGGATTAGGACTAGTCTCCGTTCTAGTACAAACCGGATATAAGTCCGGGTCTTCCTTGTAGAGTAAATATTCCTCACGCCTTTTCTCTTAACCGGCCCACCATATCGTGATCCGGCCATCCATAAACCGCCCGTTGGGCCACCGGGTCTTGTCGCTCCTGTGACCCGCCTGCCGGATTACCAATGAATCGTAAACCGCCATGTCCAAGTGGGTCGCCAGTGAATCGCCAAACTCTAGCCGGGTCATACATCCGGCGGTTTATACCGCGGGGTATATCCCCGACATTAGCCCCTAGTTTAATTTGGATTCATCCATGTTAAACTGATCTGCAACAAGAACAAATTTGTCGGGTTGTGCTCCAGTTTAAATATTCTTGTAAACCGGCACTTGATCATCCTTAAATCCTTGTCACTTCCTTCTTATAGAAAATCCGGTTTAATAGGCCGGCTTCATAATCAACTTGCTGACATTACTTTGTCACAGAGAAATGTTGTGAAGAATAACTTCTTTGACTCATCTCCTAATGACTTAACAAAAATAATGGCTCTTGAAATCCTCATCTGATCTTCAGCCGGTTTAAGAATGTAGAACTTGCCGGTTTATAAATATTGATTGCACTGGGTCATACTTGTAGTCAACATCCAGCTTGAAAATATACCTCTTATATGACTATCACTTGTAACTCCCAAATCTTAAGAAGATAGCATAGCAACAGCTTAAGACTTCCTTTAATATAAATATCACAATCTTGAAGAAATCCAGGTTGTTCATCTCAATCATTAGTCAGAATTGAGTATTCCATATATGTAGCCCCCAAGTGCCGGGTTGTCATGCTTGCAGCAACCTGGGACTTGTAATTTCCTCATGCTCATAAAAACTTCAACCAGTGTAGCCCCCAAGGGCCCGGTCATTATGCAATAATGAGCAGGGACTTTTTAAATATAATCATGTAATCTTTGAACAGCAAGGGTGTAGCCCCCAAGGGCCGGCTCAGTAAGATAATATTGAGCTGGGACTTTGATATATACTTCAATGAAAATAACATCATATGATGTAATCCCCATCATGGGGCATGAATTGTTTGACAGAAGCAATTGGTAGCCCCCAAGGGCCGGCTCATTATAATGTGATGAGTCGGGTCTTCAATAAGATGAACAAAGAATGACTTTGCATTAGCCCCCAAGTGTCATGGTGCATGCTTGCAGTGACATGAGAGTTGCATATTTGATGTAATCTCAACTTAAATAATGTAGCCCCCAAGTGCCGGGTTGTAAGCCTACAGCAACTCGGGACTATTCCTTCAATTGTAGAATAAAAATCATATCCATTGATAATATGATAGCCATTGCGCTAAAGCGACTTTGAAAACCTTAATCATAATACTGGTTATTGATAACCATAATAGAAATCCATCCATGTTGGCTATTTGAATAATATACCCAATGATTTATAAGTGCTTAATTCCAATGGCGCAATCCAAATATATGCTGGCGACTTATAGTCCAAAGCCAGGCCGGCTTAATAAACACCGGATTATATGCATTGACAACTTGTGTCTACATACAACAAGTTTAAAGTGTCCTGGCGGTTTACCA
The DNA here is from genome assembly GCF_018294505.1 of Triticum aestivum. Taxonomy (NCBI): domain Eukaryota; kingdom Viridiplantae; phylum Streptophyta; class Magnoliopsida; order Poales; family Poaceae; genus Triticum; species Triticum aestivum. The sequence goes on along the minus strand of NC_057807.1, from coordinate 22,183,351 downwards.
CCGGATGGGTCATAATGCCCAACTTATAACCCAGGTTTATAACCAAGGCTGCACTTAAGAATAACCAAATATGAAATACATCATACCTGTGACATTGAATCACATCATTGGTTTACCAACTTTTTGTAGTAAGGGTGATAACCGAAATCTTGAGTATGATAACTCCCCTCATATTTTCCCGGGTTTGTTATAAAACCGTGTCATAGATTAAGTCATATTGGGTGATGATTCACGCCAGATGGTCCGGGCTGTTAACAGGGAGTCAACGCCAAGCCAGGTTAAGAAACTCCGGTTTAAAATTAAGGTCTGTCAACGTGTAGTTGCAAACCAAGCCGGTTTAAAGAATACCGGGCTAAGAAGATGACTAATCAAGCCAAGAAAATCGGTTTAACATAAAATTCAGCCAAATCTCAAATGAAACCGTGTAGTCGAGGCTTTTTGGGGGCTGCCAGGCCCAAATTCGAGGCTTTTTGTGGGCTGCCAGGCCACTGAGTTGAACCATTTAACGAAGACCTTTAAGATAGACCTCCAACTAGCCAATCAGCATTTTAACTTTGACAAGTGCAGGGTCTCAAGGAGAGTAACTGTCAAACATTCGGAGGACCCTGCCAGGATGACCTGGATAGGAGTGTGTTACTTGATGAAGGCAGGTTAACCCGGGGTTTTAGGTAAATATACCAGGCTTCCAAGCTGTGGGTCGATACCCAGCTACAAGGGTCCATTCAAACTTCTTGGTATTGGACCAAGGAGCCCCCAAGTAACGTGATGAGCTGTGCTCATTAGGTGCCTATGTTTGAGTTGTGCATAGCATCGAAACTCTCTTTGGCCCTTTGGGTGTGAAGCTCCCATGCTTTGTGGCGTGATAGCCGGTTTAACAGGTAGTACTCCGCTTTGTCAGCTGAAGCCCCCATGTGATATATTTCTGAGCGATGCTCGCCGGGTGCCTATGTTTGAGTTGTACTGTGCAACAAACTCTCTTTGGCCCCTTACGATAATATTGGCTTGATAGCTGCATCAAGAGGGTAACAACGCCACGTTCTCTTTGGTGAATACACCTATGTTTGAACAGGAAGCCCGCAAGTGATCATATGAAGATGAGCCCATAAGGCAGGATACCCATGTTTGAACCGCGCGTTAGGGCAGCAGGTCCTCTTCGGCAACCTTTAAATTTTTGCATGAAATAAATTCTTCTTGAACCGGGATTTTTGAACCAGATATTGAAAGCGTCAGGGCTTTATGCGAGACATCTTTTCCTTGAACCGGATTTTAAACCGGAATCTTCATTTTCAGCCAGAAATTTTCTGATGGCCTTTAAACTCTAACTTGCGAGAAGTTAATTCCTTTTTGAACCGGACATTTTTAAAACGGATTTGAGAGCTTCAGAGCTTTGTGGGAGAACAGATTTCTCTTGAACTGGACTGTAAACTGGATATTTGAGAGCTTCAGTGAGACTGACTTCCCTTGAGCTGGATTGTAAACCGGAATCCTTTCTGATAACCCGGAACTTCTTCATTGAGCCAGGATTTTGTAAATGTCATGTACTTTCTATGCCGGAAATTTTCTGACGGCCTTTAAATTTTCATGAATATAACAGTAGCCTCCAGGACCGGGTTATCCTTCCCTCCATCGTCCTGGGGTTCTTAAATTTGCTAAAACTGGCAAGATTGGCTAAGTCATGTCATCGTAGCCCCCAAGTCTCAAAGGTGACTCGAGGAGTTGGCTTGAGACTCTCCGTGTTTGACCATAGCAGAAGGTGTATATCATTGATGTTGATAATGCGAGGTGAATCCACACAAAGTTGAGGTGACTGTGGCGGGTTATAAATGATCCCGTATGAGCCGTGTCAGCAACTCGACCAATGGTTCCTTTCAACTGGCGATTTGAAGTTAACCAAACTGTAGTGGCGGCGACTTGTGCGCCTGCCCATTGAGAAATCCACTACAGACGGCGGTTGATAGTATATGGTAATTTGCCTCCATTTGTTAAAAGAAAAACAGGCTACCCAAACTGTAACTTGCCCATACTCAATAAACAGCTCGTGCAGACAGGTGCGGCCCGGTATGTTGATGTAGAGCAGACTGTGGGGGACGGCGGCCTGTGCATGCGTTATTGGATAATCCGCATGGTCCTGACGAGTTGACGCGGATTGGATCGTGATATAAACCGGCATGGGTTATCCAATAGCTCAGCGGTATAATAATCCCTGATATGTTAGCCAGAAAATATCCACCGCGGAGTTCGACGATCACTACCGTGAAACTGAAATCCATCATGAGCAAGTCAGCCATGCGAGCAGACAGTTGAACCGGCCGCGGTGTTGTAAACCGGTGCGGACGAGCAAGTTATCCTCCGCGTTGTAAACCGGTGCAGACGCATGAACCGGTGGCCAGGGCAGACGGGCGAATCGTCCGTGGTGTTGCAAGGTGGTGCGTTGATGTAACCCGGCCTGCTATACGCGTGTCCGTGAATGGTATAAAAATTGTCCTGTGTAAAAATATTACAGGACAGAGTAATTGTTCTTTGACAAAAAACAATAAGTGTTTAATACATAAATTTAGATGAATATCACCTGATGTTTGGGGCAGACAGTACAACCACCGAAGTATCAGAAGCGGCTTCGGAATGATGAATCAGACGCGGCCTTGCAAGCCGGCACAAACGAGCCAGTTGTCCTCCGTGTTATAAACCGGTGCGGACGCGTAAACCCGCGGCGAGGGTGGACGGGCGAGTCATTCGTGATGTTGTAAGGTGGCACGGACGGGCAAGTTGGCCGGCGCGTTGATGTAAAATGGACCGCGATACGTGTGTCCGTGAAGCTGCGCGGCACAGCCCAACGTGCCTCCGAACTATAATACCACCCCTTTTTTTAATAGCCTTCCTACATAAAAATATTACAGGCCAGAGTAATTGTCTTCGGATGAATTAATATGTACTTATAAAATACATGAGAAAAATAACACCTGGTATTTTTTGCCGGATGAATACGGACAGTGGATAATGCTGGATGAATAATTAGCCGCATATAACCGAGGCATACGTCTATCTCCATGTAGCATTACCACCCACTTGGGTTGCTTTTGTCTTTTCCTACTTTTCTGATTAATGATTGCCCTTGATTGTCTTGGAATTTGCGTTGATGGGCTTAATGCTCATTAGTACGACCTGACGCATGTGGACTGCACCGCTGCCACCATTGCTGATCAGCGTAGGAGACTGGTAATCGGAGTCCCTTCGTCCGGACGCGGTGATTTACTGACAAGAATCTCGCCTGTACATTAATCCGACCACGACTCGTTGGAACTTCTGTCGGTTTCGGCGAGGCGCCGCATTAGTAGTAAAAATTTACCTCGTCTCTGATTGGAATCAAGGAGTGGATTGTTTTTGGTTTAGTGCTACAAAGCAACGTCTGCACCTCGGGCTTGCTGCTCCTTGTCTGATTCGAATTTAATGGTACTTTTAACAGGAAAAACGACAAGCCTGACCAATACACAGACATATTCTTGGCCACATGATGCCACCTATTCCTTTGATTGACTGATTCGTTGTTGTGACGTACGCGTGTTCTCTGGTCACTTCTGGTGGCCTTTGCGGCGATTTAGCAGATGACTTCCGGTCTTGGCGATTTGCACTTTTATTCGAAAAACCCAGTCGATCTCGGCCTCGGCACCGTTCCAAAACTGACTTGATTCAAGATCGTGAGATCGTGTGCGGTGATGCGCTGATGTAACCCTAATTTCACTTGAATTTCAATCTCATACTGCCAGCTCCAAAGTTAATCACAATCTTGACCACAGAAAATATGAATTTTGCCGACTTTTTCCAAGGTTGCCGGATTATCCTGCGTGATTGCTCCTTGCTGGCTCTTCTTCATCTGGAAACTGCAAACTTCTCAATCCCTGTGAGAGATCCCTCCAAGAACTCAACACCACCGTGCGCGAGCCCCAAGGTGGGCGCCAACTGTCGTGGAATTAACACGTCAGATGTCCTTAGTGTCAGGACTTAGTCGCAAGGCCAACGCATCTATGTGGTAGCTTGAGAGGGGTTGACCAGGATGAGAGACGCAATACACAAGACAAGGGTTTAGACAGCTTCGGGCCCCGGGAAACATCATCCGGTAAAAACCCTAGATGCTGTTTGAGGCTAGATCTCATTATCATCACGAGGGAGTCGCCGTAGACCGGCTCTCCTCTAGTTGTGTCTAGCCCTAGAGATTGTTTCTTGCCTGTCCCCCTTTGGGGTGCCCTGCCCCTCCTTGTATAAGTTAGAGGGGGCGGCTTACATGTAGAGTCCTTTTAGGATTAGGACTAGTCTCCCTTCTAATACAAACAGGATATAAGTCCGGGTCTTCCTTGTAGAGTAAATATTCCTCACGCCTTTTCTCGTAAACCGGCCCACCATACAGTTATCCGGCCATCCATAAACCGCCCGTTGGGCCACCGGGTCTTGTCGCTCCTGTGACCCGCCTGCCGGATTACCAATGAATCGTAAACCGCCATGTCCAAGTGGGTCGCCAGTGAATCGCCAAACTCTAGCCAGGTCATACATCCGGCGGTTTATACCGCGGGGTATATCCCCGACAATGGTTATTGAACTCCAAGGTGCACTTACGTGTCTGTCATCAACATTCATAGTTTTTGCCGATTCTGGCCCGTTTCTTGGAATATTACTCTGTTTTGGCGTCCCGGTGTGATTTCCATGATTGACGAACACCGGGGTGCGTTTATGTGTCGGTTAGCAACACTCGCATTTTGGGCCGATTCTGGCCCGTTTCATGGACTATTACTCACCGTTTTGGGGCCCCAAAGCGATTTCCATTGTTGTTGAACCCCATGGTGCACTTACGTGTCGATTATCAACAATCACAGTTTGGGCCGATTTTGGCCCGTTTCTTGCACTATTACTTAGTTTTGGGGGTCCCGCAGTGATTTCCATGATTGACGAACTCCGTGGTGCGTTTACATGTCGGTCATCAACACACAATTTTGGTCGACTCTGGTCCGCTTCGTGCACTATTACTCACCGTTTTGGCGTCCCATAGCTATTTCCATGATTGAGAATTCCCCGGGTGCGTTTATGTGTCGGTTAGCAACACTCGCATTTTGTGCCGCTTCTGGCCCGTTTCGTGGACTATTACTCACCGTTTTGGGGCCCCAAAGAAATTTCCATGGTTGTTGAACCCCATGGTGTGCTTACGTGTCGATCATCGACAGTCGTAGTTTGGGTCGATTTTGGCCCGTTTCTTGCACTATTACTTTTTTTTGGGGGTCCCGCAATGATTTCCACGATTGATGAACTCCGTGGTGCGTTTACGTGTCGGTTATCAACACACAATTTTGGCCGACTATGGTATGTTTCGTGCACGATTACTCACCATTTTGGCGACCCAGAGCGATTTCCATGATTGACAATTCCGGGGGTGCATTTGCGTGTCTGTCCTGAATACTCACAGTTTTGGCCAATTCTGACGCGATTCGTGAACTATTACTCAACATTTAGGGGTCCCGAAGTGATTTCCATAGTTTTTGAACCGATAATGCGTCTACGTGTCGGTCATGAACACTCACAGTTTTGGCCGATTCTGGCTCGTTTTGTGACACTCGCGGTTTTGGCAGATTCTGGCCCGTTTCATGGACTATTACTCACTGTTTTGGGATCCCGGAGTGATTTCCTTTATTAACAAACCCCGCGGTGCGTTTACGTGTCGGTCATCAGCACTCGTGGTTTTTGTCGATTCTGACTCGATTCGTGGACTATTACTCACCGTTTTGGGGTCCCGAAGCGATTTCCATGGTTGTTGAACCCCAAGGTGCGCTTACATGTAGGTCATCAACAATCGCAGTTTGGGCCGATTTTGGCCCATTTCTTGGACTATTACTTAGTTTTGATGGTCCCAGAGTGATTTCCACGATTTGCGAACCCCGTGGTGCGTTTACGTTTCGGTCATCAACACTCATAATTTTGGCCGATTCTGGTCCGTTTCATGCACTATTACTCACTGCTTTGGGGTCCCAGAGCAATTTCCATGGTTGTTGAACTCCAAGGTGCACTTATGTGTTTGTCATCAACATTCACTGTTTTTGTCGATTCTGTCCTGTTTCTTGGACTATTACTCTGTTTTGGCGGCCCGGTGTGATTTCCATGATTGACGAACACCGGGGTGCGTTTATGTGTCAGTTAGCAACACTCGCATTTTGTGCCGCTTCTGGCCCGTTTCGTGGACTATTACTCACTGTTTTGGAGCCCCAAAGCGATTTCCATGGTTGTTGAACCCCATGGTGTGCTTACGTGTCGATCATCAACAATCGTAGTTTGGGTCGATTTTGGCCCGTTGCTTGCACTATTACTTTGTTTTGGGGGTCCCGCAGTGATTTCCACGATTGACGAACTCCGTGGTGCGTTTACGTGTCGGTTATCGACACACAATTTTTGCCGACTATGGTATGTTTCGTGCACAATTACTCAGCATTTTGGCATCCCAGAGCGATTTCCATGATTGAAAATTCCCGGGGTGCGTTTCCATGTCTGTCCTCAATACTCACAGTTTTGGCCAATTCTGACGCGATTCGTGAACTATTACTCAACATTTAGGGGTCCCGAAGCGATTTCCATAGTTTTTGAACCCCATAATGCGTCTACGTGTTGGTCATGAACACTCACAGTTTTGGACGATTCTGGCCCGTTTCGTGGACTATTACTCACTGTTTTGGGGTCCCGGTGTGACTTGCACAATTAACAAACCCCGGGGTGCGTTTACGTGTCGATCATCAACACTCGCAGTTTCGGCCGATTCTGGCTCGTTTTGTGGCACTCGCGGTTTTGGCCGATTCTGGCCCGTTTCATGGACTATTGCTCACTGCTTTGGGGTCCCGGAGTAATTTCCTTGATTAACAAACCCCGGGGTGCGTTTACGTGTCGGTCATAAACACTCGTGGTTTTTGTCGATTCTGACACGTTTTGTGGACTATTACTCACCGTTTTGGGGTACCGAAGCGATTTCCATAGTTGTTGAACCCCAAGGTGCGCTTACATGTAGGTCATCAACAATCGCAGTTTGGGCCGATTTTGGCCCATTTCTTGGACTATTACTTAGTTTCGGGGGTCCCGGAGTGATTTCCACGATTTACGAACCCCGTGGTGCGTTTACGTTTCGGTCATCAACGCTCACAATTTTTGCCGATTCTGGTCCGTTTCATGCACTTTTACTCACCGCTTTGGGGTCCCAGAGCGATTTCCATGGTTGTTGAACTCCAAGGTGCACTTACGTGTCTGTCATCAACATTCATAGTTTTTGCCGATTCTGGCCCGTTTCTTGGACTATTACTCTGTTTTGGCGTCCCGGTGTGATTTCCATGATTGACGAACACCGGGGTGCGTTTATGTGTCGGTTAGCAAGACTCGCATTTTGGGCCGCTTCTGGCCCGTTTCGTGGACTATTAATCACCGTTTTGGGGCCCCAAACCGATTTCCATGGTTGTTGAACCCCATGGTGCGCTTACGTGTCGATCATCAACTATCGCAGTTTTGGCCAATTCTGACGCGTTTCGTGGACTTTTACCCACCGTTTTGGGGTCCCGAAGTGATTTCCATAGTTGTTGAACCCCAAGGTGCGCATACGTGTCGGTCATCAACACTCACAGTTTTGGCCGATTCTGGCCCGTTTCGTGGAGTATTACTCACTGTTTTGGGGTCCCGGAGTGATTTCCACGGTTAAAGAACGCGGGGTGCGTCTACGTGTCGGTCATCAACACTCACAGTTTTCACCGACTGTGACCCGTTTCGTGGACTATTACTCACCGTTTTGGGGCCCCAAAGCGGTTTCCATGGTTGTTGCACCCCATGGTGCGCTTACGTGTCGATCACCAACAATCGCAGTTTGGGACGATTTTGGCCCGTTTCTTGCACTATTACTTAATTATGGGGATCCCGCAGTGATTTCCACGATTGACAAACTCCATGGTGCGTTTACGTGTCGGTCATCAACACACAATTTTGGCCGATTCTGGTTCGTTTCACGCACTATTACTCACCGTTTTGGCGTCCCAGAGCGATTTCCATGATTGACAATTCCCGTGGTGCATTTGCGTGTCTGTCCTCAACACTCATAGTTTTGGCCAATTCTGACGCGATTCGTGAACTATTACTCAACATTTAGGGGTCCCGAAGCGATTTCCATAGTTGTTGAACCCCAAAATGAGTTTACGTGTCGGTCATGAACACTCACAGTTTTGGCCGATTTTGGCCCGTTTCGTGGACTATTGCTCACTATTTTGGGGTCCCGGTGTGACTTGCACAATTAACAAACCTCGGGATGTGTTTACGTGTCGATCATCAACACTCACAGTTTTGACCGATTCTGGCTCGTTTTGTGACACTCGCAGTTTTGGCCGATTCTGGCCCGTTTCTTGGACTATTACTCAATGGTTTGGGGTCCCAAAGTGATTTCCTTGATTAACAAACCTCGGGGTGCATTTACGTGTCGGTCATCAACACTCGTGGTTTTTGTCGATTTCCACTAGTGATTTCCACGATTTACGGACCCCTGGCTGCGTTTACGTGTCGCTCATCAACACTCATAGTTTTGGCCAATTCTGACGCGTTTCGTGGACTATTACTCATTGTTTTGGGGTCCCGAAGTGATTTCCATAGTTGTTGAACCCTAAGGTGCGCTTACATGTCGGTCATCAACGCTCACAGTTTTGGCCGATACTGACCCGTTTCATGGACTATTACTCACCTTTTTGTGGTCCCGGAGTGATTTCCATGGTTAGTGAACCCTGGGGTGCGTTTCCGTGTCGGTCATCACACTCACAGTTTTCGCCAATTTTGACCCGTTTCGTGGACTATTACTCACCGTTTTGGGGTCCCAAAGCGATTTCCATGTTTGTTTAACCCCAAGGTGCGCTTAAGAGTAGGTCACCAAAAATCGCAGTTTGGGTCGACTCTGGCCCGTTTCTTAGACCATTACTTAGTTTTCGGGCTCCCAGAGTGATTTCCACGATTTACGAACCCCGAGGTGCAGTTACATGTCGGTCATCAACACTCACAGTTTTGGCCGACTCTGGCCCGTTTCGTGGACTATTACTCACCATTCTGGGGCCCCAAAGCCATTTCCATGGTTGTTGAACCCCATGGTGCGCTTACATGTCGATCATCAACAATCGTAGTTTGGGCCGATTTGGGCCCGTTTCTTGCACTATTACTTTGTTTTGGGGGTCCCGGAGTGATTTCCATGAGTGACGAACTCTCGGATGCGTTTACATGTCGCTCATCAACACTCACAATTTTGGCCGATTCTGGTCCATTTCGTGCACTATTACTCACCATTTAGGGGCCCCGAAGCGATTTCCATAGTTGTTGAACCCCAAGGTGCGTTTACGTGTCGGTCATGAACACTCACAAATTTGGCCGATTCTAGCCCGTTTCGTGGACTATTACTCACTGTTTTGGGGTCCCGGTGTGATTTCCACGATTAACTGACCCCGGGTGCGTTTACATGTCGGTCATGAACACTCGCAGTCTCGGCCGATTCTCGCTCGTTTTGGGACTATTACTCACTGTTTTGGGGTCCCGGAGTGATTTAGTTGATCAACGAACCGTGGGGTGCGTTTACGTGTCGGTCATAGATTCTGACCCATTTCATGGACTCACCGTTTTGAGGTCCCAAAGCAATTTCCATAGTTGTTGAACCCCAAGGTGCGCTTAAGCGTGGGTCATCAACAATCGTAGTTTGGGTCGATTCTGGCCCGTTTCTTAGACTATTACTTAGTTTTGGGGGTCCCGGAGTGATTTCCACGAATTACGAACCCCGGCGTGCGTTTACGTGTCGGTCATCAACACTCACAGTTTTGGCTGATTCTAGCCCATTTCATGGACAATTACTAACCATTTTGGGTACCCAAAGCGATTTCCATGTTTGTTGAACCCCATGGTGCGCTTACGTGTCGATCATCAACAATCGCAGTTTTGGCCAATTCTGACGCGTTTCGTGGACTATTACCCACCGTTATGGGGTCCCGAAGTGATTTCCATAGTTGTTGAACCCCAAGGTGCGCATACGTGTCGGTCATCAACACTCACAGTTTTGGCCGATTCTGGCCCGTTTCGTGGAGTATTACTCACTGTTTTGGGGTCCCGGAGTGATTTCCACGGTTAAAGAACCGCGGGGTGCATCTACGTGTCGGTCATCAACACTCACAATTTTCACCGATTGTGACCTGTTTCGTGGACTATTACTCACCGTTTTGGGGCCCCAAAGCGGTTTCCATGGTTGTTGAACCCCATGGTGCGCTTACGTGTCGATCATCAACAATCGCAGTTTGGGACGATTTTGGCCCGTTTCTTGCACTATTACTTAATTTTGGGGATCCCGCAGTGATTTCCATGATTGACAAACTCCATGGTGCGTTTACGTGTTAGTCATCAACACACAATTTTGGCCGATTCTGGTTCGTTTCACGCGCTATTACTCACCGTTTTGGCGTCCCAGAGCGATTTCCATGATTGACAATTCCCGTGGTGCATTTGCGTGTCTGTCCTCAACACTCACAGTTTGGGCCAATTCTGACGCGATTCGTGGACTATTACTCAACATTTAGGGGTCCCGAAGCGATTTCCATAGTTGTTGAACCCCAAAATGCGTTTACGTGTCGGTCATGTACACTCACAGTTTTGGCCGATTTTGGCCCGTTTCGTGGACTATTGCTCACTGTTTTGGGGTCCCGGTGTGACTTGCACAACTAACAAACCTCGGGGTGTGTTTACGTGTCGATCATCAACACTCACAGTTTTGACCGATTCTGGCTCGTTTTGTGACACTCGCAGTTTTGGCCGATTCTGGCCCGTTTCTTGGACTATTACTCAATGGTTTGGGGTCCGAGAGTGATTTCCTTGATTAACGAACCTCGAGGTGCCTTTACGTGTCGGTCATCAACACTCGTGGTTTTTGTTGATTTCCACTAGTGATTTCCACGATTTACGGACCCCTGGGTGCGTTTACGTGTCGCTCATCAACACTCATAGTTTTGGCCAATTCTGACACGTTTCGTGGACTATTACTCACTGTTTTGGGGTCCCGAAGTGATTTCCATAGTTGTTGAACCCTAAGGTGCGCTTACATGTCGGTCATCAACGCTCACAGTTTTGGCCGATACTGACCCGTTTCATGGACTATTACTCACCTTTTTGTGGTCCCGGAGTGATTTCCACGGTTAGTGAACCCTGGGATGCGTTTCCGTGTCGGTCATCACACTCACAGTTTTCGCCAATTTTGACCCATTTCGTGGACTATTACTCACCGTTTTGGGGTCCCAAAGCGATTTCCATGGTTGTTGAACCCCAAGGTGCGCTTAAGTGTAGGTCACCAAAAATCGCAGTTTGGGTCGATTCTGGCCCGTTTCTTAGACCATTACTTAGTTTTGGGGCTCCCGGAGTGATTTCCACGATTTACGAACCCCGAGGTGCGGTTACATGTCGGTCATCAACACTCACAGTTTTGGCCGACTCTGGCCCGTTTTGTGGACTATTACTCACCATTCTGGGGCCCCAATGCCATTTCCATGGTTGTTGAACCCCATGGTGCGCTTACATGTCGATCATCAACAATCGTAGTTTGGGCCGATTTGGGCCCGTTTCTTGCACTATTACTTTGTTTTGGGGGTCCCGGAGTGATTTCCATGAGTGACGAACTCTCGGATGCGTTTACATGTCGCTCATCAACACTCACAATTTTGGCCGATTCTGGTCCGTTTCGTGCACTATTACTCACTATTTAGGGGCCCCGAAGCGATTTCCATAGTTGTTGAACCCCAAGGTGCATTTAGGTGTCGGTCATGAACACTCACAGATTTGGCCGATTCTAGCCCGTTTCGTGGACTATTACTCACTGTTTTGGGGTCCCGGTGTGATTTCCACGATTAACTGACCCCGGGTGCGTTTACATGTCGGTCATGAACACTCGCAGTCTCGGCCGATTCTCGCTCGTTTTGGGACTATTACTCACTGTTTTGGGGTCCCGGAGTGATTTAGTTGATCAACGAACCGTGGGGTGCGTTTACGTGTCGGTCATCGATTCTGACCCATTTCATGGACTCACCGTTTTGAGGTCCCAAAGCGATTTCCATAGTTGTTGAACCCCAAGGTGCGCTTAAGCGTGGGTCATCAACAATCGTAGTTTGGGTCGATTCTGGCCCGTTTCTTAGACTATTACTTAGTTTTGGGGGTCCCGGAGTGATTTCCACGAATTACGAACCCCGGCGTGCGTTTACGTGTCGGTCATCAACACTCACAGTTTTGGCTGATTCTAGCCCATTTCATGGACAATTACTCACCATTTTGGGTACCCAAAGCGATTTCCATGTTTGTTGAACCCCATGGTGCGCTTACGTGTCGATCATCAACAATCGCAGTTTTGGCCAATTCTGACGCGTTTCGTGGACTATTACCCACCGTTTTGGGGTCCCGAAGTGATTTCCATAGTTGTTGAACCCCAAGGTGCGCATACGTGTCGGTCATCAACACTCACAGTTTTGGCCGATTCTGGCCCGTTTCTTGGAGTATTACTCACTGTTTTGGGGTCCCAGAGTGATTTCCACGGTTAAAGAACCGCGGGGTGCGTCTACGTGTCGGTCATCAACACTCACAATTTTCACCGATTGTGACCCGTTTCGTGGACTATTACTCACCGTTTTGGGGCCCCAAAGCGGTTTCCATGGTTGTTGAACCCCATGGTGCGCTTACGTGTCGATCATCAACAATCGCAGTTTGGGACGATTTTGGCCCGTTTCTTGCACTATTACTTAATTTTGGGGATCCCGTAGTGATTTCCACGATTGACAAACTCCGTGGTGCGTTTACGTGTCGGTCATCAACACACAATTTTGGCCGATTCTAGTTCGTTTCACGCACTATTACTCGCCGTTTTGGCGTCCCAGAGCGATTTCCATGATTGACAATTCCCGTGGTGCATTTGCGTCTCTGTCCTCAACACTCATAGTTTTGGCCAATTCTGATGCGATTCGTGGACTATTACTCAACATTTAGGGGTCCCGAAGCGATTTCCATAGTTGTTGAACCCCAAAATGAGTTTACGTGTCGGTCATGAACACTCACAGTTTTGGCCGATTTTGGCCCATTTCGTGGACTATTGCTCACTGTTTTGGTGTCCCGGTGTGACTTGCACAACTAACAAACCTCGGGGTGTGTTCACGTGTCGATCATCAACACTCACAGTTTTGACCGATTCTGGCTCGTTTTGTGACACTCGCAGTTTTGGCCGATTCTGGCCCGTTTCTTGGACTATTACTCAATGGTTTGGGGTCCCAGAGTGATTTCCTTGATTAGCAAACCTCGGGGTGCGTTTACGTGTCGGTCATCAACACTCGTGGTTTTTGTCGATTTCCACTAGTGATTTCCACGATTTACGGACCCCTGGGTGCGTTTACGTGTCGCTCATCAACACTCATAGTTTTGGCCAATTCTGACGCGTTTCGTGGACTATTACTCACTGTTTTGGGGTCCCGAAGTGATTTCCATAGTTGTTGAACCCTAAGGTGCGCTTACATGTCGGTCATCAACGCTCACAGTTTTGGCCGATACTGACCCGTTTCATGGACTATTACTCACCTTTTTGTGGTCCCGGAGTGATTTCCACGGTTAGTGAACCCTGGGGTGCGTTTCCGTGTCGGTCATCACACTCACAGTTTTCGCCAATTTTGACCCGTTTCGTGGACTATTACTCACCGTTTTGGGGTCCCAAAGCTATTTCCATGGTTGTTGAACCCCATGGTGCGCTTAAGTGTAGGTCACCAAAAATCGCAGTTTGGGTCGATTCTGGCCCGTTTCTTAGACCATTACTTAGTTTTGGGGCTCCCGGAGTGATTTCCACGATTTACGAACCCCGAGGTGCGGTTACATGTCGGTCATCAACACTCATAGTTTTGGCCGACTCTGGCCCGTTTCGTGGACTATTACTCACCATTCTGGGGCCCCAAAACCATTTCCATGGTTGTTGAACCCCATGGTGCGCTTACATGTCGATCATCAACAATCGTAGTTTGGGCCGATTTGGGCCCGTTTCTTTCACTATTACTTTGTTTTGGGGGTCCCGGAGTGATTTCCATGATTGACGAACTCTCGGATGCGTTTACATGTCGCTCATCAACACTCACAATTTTGGCCGATTCTGGTCCGTTTCGTGCACTATTACTCACCATTTAGGGGCCCCGAAGCGATTTCCATAGTTGTTGAACCCCAAGGTGCGTTTACGTGTCGGTCATGAACACTCACAGATTTGGCCGATTCTAGCCCGTTTCGTGGACTATTACTCACTGTTTTGGGGTCCCGGTGTGATTTCCATGATTAACTGACCCCGGGTGCGTTTACATGTCGGTCATGAACACTCGCAGTCTCGGCCGATTCTCGCTCGTTTTGGGACTATTACTCACTGTTTTGGGGTCCCGGAGTGATTTAGTTGATCAACGAACCGTGGGGTGCGTTTACGTGTCGGTCATCGATTCTGACCCATTTCATGGACTCACCGTTTTGAGGTCCCAAAGCGATTTCCATAGTTGTTGAACCCCAAGGTGCGCTTAAGCGTGGGTCATGAACAATCGTAGTTTGGGTCGATTCTGGCCCGTTTCTTAGACTATTAGTTAGTTTTGGGGGTCCCGGAGTGATTTCCACGAATTACGAACCCTGGCGTGCGTTTACGTGTCGGTCATCAACACTCACATTTTTGGCTGATTCTAGCCCATTTCATGGACAATTACTCACCATTTTGGGTACCCAAAGCGATTTCCATGTTTGTTGAACCCCATGGTGCGCTTACGTGTCGATCATCAACAATCGCAGTTTTGGCCAATTCTGACGCGTTTCGTGGACTATTACCCACCTTTTTGGGGTCCCGAAGTGATTTCCATAGTTGTTGAACCCCAAGGTGCGCATACGTGTCGGTCATCAACACTCATAGTTTAGGCCGATTCTGGCCCGTTTCGTGGAGTATTACTCACTGTTTTGGGGTCCCAGAGTGATTTCCACGGTTAAAGAACCGCGGGGTGCGTCTACGTGTCGGTCATCAACACTCACAATTTTCACCGATTGTGACCCGTTTCGTGGACTATTACTCACCGTTTTGGGGCCCCAAAGCGGTTTCCATGGTTGTTGAACCCCATGGTGCGCTTACGTGTCGATCATCAACAATCGCAGTTTGGGACGATTTTGGCCCGTTTCTTGCACTATTACTTAATTTTGGGGATCCCGTAGTGATTTCCACGATTGACAAACTCCGTGGTGCGTTTACGTGTCGGTCATCAACACACAATTTTGGCCGATTCTGGTTCGTTTCACGCACTATTACTCGCCGTTTTGGCGTCCCGGAGCGATTTCCATGATTGACAATTCCCGTGGTGCATTTGCGTGTCTGTCCTCAACACTCATAGTTTTGCCCAATTCTGACGCGATTCGTGGACTATTACTCAACATTTAGGGGTCCCGAAGCGATTTCCATAGTTGTTGAACCCCAAAATGCGTTTACGTGTCGGTCATGAACACTCACAGTTTTGGCCGATTTTGGCCCGTTTCGTGGACTATTGCTCACTGTTTTGGGGTCCCGGTGTAAGTTGCACAACTAACAAACCTCGGGGTGTGTTTACGGGTCGATCATCAACACTCATAGTTTTGACCGATTCTGGCTCGTTTTGTGACACTCGCAGTTTTGGCCGATTCTGGCCTGTTTCTTGGACTATTACTCAATGGTTTGGGGTCCCAGAGTGATTTCCTTGATTAACAAACCTCGGGGTGCGTTTACGTGTCGTTCATCAACACTCGTGGTTTTTGTCGATTTCCACTAGTGATTTCCACGATTTACGGACCCCTGGGTGCGTTTACGTGTCGCTCATCAACACTCATAGTTTTTGCCAATTCTGACGCGTTTCGTGGACTATTACTCACTGTTTTGGGGTCCCGAAGTGATTTCCATAGTTGTTGAACCCTAAGGTGCGCTTACATGTCGGTCATCAACGCTCACAGTTTTGGCCGATACTGACCCGTTTCATGGACTATTACTCACCTTTTTGTGGTCCCGGAGTGATTTCCACGGTTAGTGAACCCTGGGGTGCGTTTCCGTGTCGGTCATCACACTCACAGTTTTCGCCAATTTTGACCCGTTTCGTGGACTATTACTCACCGTTTTGGGGTCCCAAAGCTATTTCCATGGTTGTTGAACCCCAAGGTGCGCTTAAGTGTAGGTCACCAAAAATCGCAGATTGGGTCGATTCTCGCCCGTTCCTTAGACTATTACTTAGTTTGGGGGGTCCCAGAGTGATTTTCAAGATTTCGGAACCCCGGGGTGCAGTTACGTGTCGGTTATCAACACTCACAGTTTTGGCCGACTCTGGCCCGTTTCGTGGACTATTACTCACCATTCTGGGGCCCCAAAACCATTTCCATGGTTGTTGAACCCCATGGTGCGCTTACATGTCGATCATCAACAATCGTAGTTTGGGCCGATTTGGGCCCGTTTCTTGCACTATTACTTTGTTTTGGTGGTCCCGGAGTGATTTCCATGATTGACGAACTCTCGGGTGCGTTTACATGTCGCTCATCAACACTCACAATTTTGGCCGATTCTGGTCCGTTTCGTGCACTATTACTCACCATTTAGGGGCCCCGAAGCGATTTCCATAGTTGTTGAACCCCAAGGTGCGTTTACGTGTCGGTCATGAACACTCACAGATTTGGCCGATTCTAGCCCGTTTCGTGGACTATTACTCACTGTTTTGGGGTCCCGGTGTGATTTCCATGATTAACTGACCCCGGGTGCGTTTACATGTCGGTCATGAACACTCGCAGTCTCGGCCGATTCTCGCTCGTTTTGGGACTATTACTCACTGTTTTGGGGTCCCGGAGTGATTTAGTTGATCAACGAACCGTGGGGTGCGTTTACGTGTCGGTCATCGATTCTGACCCATTTCATGGACTCACCGTTTTGAGGTCCCAAAGCGATTTCCATAGTTGTTGAACCCCAAGGTGCGCTTAAGCGTGGGTCATCAACAATCGTAGTTTGGGTCGATTCTGGCCCGTTTCTTAGACTATTAGTTAGTTTTGGGGGTCCCGGAGTGATTTCCACGAATTACGAACCCTGGCGTGCGTTTACGTGTCAGTCATCAACACTCACATTTTTGGCTGATTCTAGCCCATTTCATGGACAATTACTCACCATTTTGGGTACCCAAAGCGATTTCCATGTTTGTTGAACCCCATGGTGCGCTTACGTGTCGATCATCAACAATCGCAGTTTTGGCCAATTCTGACGCGTTTCGTGGACTATTACCCACCGTTTTGGGGTCCCAAAGTGATTTCCATAGTTGTTGAACCCCAAGGTGCGCATACGTGTCGGTCATCAACACTCACAGTTTTGGCCGATTCTGGCCCGTTTCGTGGAGTATTACTCACTGTTTTGGGGTCCCAGAGTGATTTCCACGGTTAAAGAACCGCGGGGTGCGTCTACGTGTCAGTCATCAACACTCACAATTTTCACCGATTGTGACCCGTTTCGTGGACTATTACTCACCGTTTTGGGGCCCCAAAGCGGTTTCCATGGTTGTTGAACCCCATGGTGCGCTTACGTGTCGATCATCAACAATCGCAGTTTGGGACGATTCTAGCCCGTTTCGTGGACTATTGCTCACTGTTTTGGGGTCCCGGTGTAACTTGCACAACTAACAAACCTCGGGGTGTGTTTGCGTGTCGATCATCAACACTCACAGTTTTGACCGATTCTGGCTCGTTTTGTGACACTCGCAGTTTTGGCCGATTCTGGCCCGTTTCCTGGACTATTACTCAATGGTTTGGGGTCCCAGAGTGATTTCCTTGATTAACAAACCTCGGGGTGTGTTTACGTGTCGGTCATCAACACTCGTGGTTTTTGTCGATTTCCACTAGTGATTTCCACGATTTACGAACCCCTGGGTGCGTTTACGTGTCGCTCATCAACACTCATAGTTTTGGCCAATTCTGACGCGTTTCGTGGACTATTACTCACTGTTTTGGGGTCCCGAAGTGATTTCCATAGTTGTTGAACCCTAAGGTGCGCTTACATGTCGGTCATCAACGCTCACAGTTTTGGCCGATACTGACCCGTTTCATGGACTATTACTCACCTTTTTGTGGTCCCGGAGTGATTTCCACGGTTAGTGAACCCTGGGGTGCGTTTCCGTGTCGGTCATCACACTCACAGTTTTCGCCAATTTTGACCCGTTTCGTGGACTATTACTCACCGTTTTGGGGTCCCAAAGCTATTTCCATGGTTGTTGAACCCCAAGGTGCGCTTAAGTGTAGGTCACCAAAAATCGCAGTTTGGGTCGATTCTGGCCCGTTTCTTAGACCATTACTTAGTTTTGGCGCTCCCAGAGTGATTTCCACGATTTACGAACCCCGAGGTGCGGTTACATGTCGGTCATCAACACTCACAGTTTTGGCCGACTCTGGCCCGTTTCGTGGACTATTACTCACCATTCTGGGGCCCCAAAACCATTTCCATGGTTGTTGAACCCCATGGTGCGCTTACATGTCGATCATCAACAATCGTAGTTTGGGCCGATTTGGGCCCGTTTCTTTCACTATTACTTTGTTTTGGGGGTCCCGGAGTGATTTCCATGATTGACGAACTCTCGGATGCGTTTACATGTCGCTCATCAACACTCACAATTTTGGCCGATTCTGGTCCGTTTCGTGCACTATTACTCACCATTTAGGGGCCCCGAAGCGATTTCCATAGTTGTTGAACCCCAAGGTGCGTTTACGTGTCGGTCATGAACACTCACAGATTTGGCCGATTCTAGCCCGTTTCGTGGACTATTGCTCACTGTTTTGGGGTCCCGGTGTAACTTGCACAACTAACAAACCTCGGGGTGTGTTTACGTGTCGATCATCAACACTCACAGTTTTGACCGATTCTGGCTCGTTTTGTGACACTCGCAGTTTTGGCCGATTCTGGCCCGTTTCTTGGACTATTACTCAATGGTTTGGGGTCCCAGAGTGATTTCCTTGATTAAAAAACCTCGGGGTGCGTTTACGTGTCGGGCATCAACACTCGTGGTTTTTGTCGATTTCCACTAGTGATTTCGACGATTTACGGACCCCTGGGTGCGTTTACGTGTCGCTCATCAACACTCATAGTTTTGGCCAATTCTGACGCGTTTCGTGGACTATTACTCACTGTTTTGGGGTCCCGAAGTGATTTCCATAGTTGTTGAACCCTAAGGTGCGCTTACATGTCGGTCATCAACGCTCACAGTTTTGGCCGATACTGACCCGTTTCATGGACTATTACTCACCTTTTTGTGGTCCCGGAGTGATTTCCACGGTTAGTGAACCCTGGGGTGCGTTTCCGTGTCGGTCATCACACTCACAGTTTTCGCCAATTTTGACCCGTTTCGTGGACTATTACTCACCGTTTTGGGGTCCCAAAGCTATTTCCATGGTTGTTGAACCCCAAGGTGCGCTTAAGTGTAGGTCACCAAAAATCGCAGTTTGGGTCGATTCTGGCCCGTTTCTTAGACCATTACTTAGTTTTGGGGCTCCCAGAGTGATTTCCACGATTTACGAACCCCGAGGTGCGGTTACATGTCGGTCATCAACACTCACAGTTTTGGCCGACTCTGGCCCGTTTCGTGGACTATTACTCACCATTCTGGGGCCCCAAAACCATTTCCATGGTTGTTGAACCCCATGGTGCGCTTACATGTCGATCATCAACAATCGTAGCTTGGGCCGATTTGGGCCCGTTTCTTTCACTATTACTTTGTTTTGGGGGTCCCGGAGTGATTTCCATGATTGACGAACTCTCGGATGCGTTTACATGTCGCTCATCAACACTCACAATTTTGGCCGATTCTGGTCCGTTTCGTGCACTATTACTCACCATTTAGGGGCCCCGAAGCGATTTCCATAGTTGTTGAACCCCAAGGTGCGTTTACGTGTCGGTCATGAACACTCACAGATTTGGCCGATTCTAGCCCGTTTCGTGGACTATTACTCACTGTTTTGGGGTCCCGGTGTGATTTCCATGATTAACTGACCCCGGGTGCGTTTACATGTCGGTCATGAACACTCGCAGTCTCGGCCGATTCTCGCTCGTTTTGGGACTATTACTCACTGTTTTGGGGTCCCGGAGTGATTTAGTTGATCAACGAACCGTGGGGTGCGTTTACGTGTCGGTCATCGATTCTGACCCATTTCATGGACTCACCGTTTTGAGGTCCCAAAGCGATTTCCATAGTTGTTGAACCCCAAGGTGCGCTTAAGCGTGGGTCATCAACAATCGTAGTTTGGGTCGATTCTGGCCCGTTTCTTAGACTATTAGTTAGTTTTGGGGGTCCCGGAGTGATTTCCACGAATTACGAACCCTGGCGTGCGTTTACGTGTCGGTCATCAACACTCACATTTTTGGCTGATTCTAGCCCATTTCATGGACAATTACTCACCATTTTGGGTACCCAAAGCGATTTCCATGTTTGTTGAACCCCATGGTGCGCTTACGTGTCGATCATCAACAATCGCAGTTTTGGCCAATTCTGACGCGTTTCGTGGACTATTACCCACCGTTTTGGGGTCCCGAAGTGATTTCCATAGTTGTTGAACCCCAAGGTGCGCATACGTGTCGGTCATCAACACTCACAGTTTTGGCCGATTCTGGCCCGTTTCGTGGAGTATTACTCACTGTTTTGGGGTCCCAGAGTGATTTCCACGGTTAAAGAACCGCGGGGTGCGTCTACGTGTCAGTCATCAACACTCACAATTTTCACCGATTGTGACCCGTTTCGTGGACTATTACTCACCGTTTTGGGGCCCCAAAGCGGTTTCCATGGTTGTTGAACCCCATGGTGCGCTTACGTGTCGATCATCAACAATCGCAGTTTGGGACGATTTTGGCCCGTTTCTTGCACTATTACTTAATTTTGGGGATCCCGTAGTGATTTCCACGATTGACAAACTCCGTGGTGCGTTTACGTGTCGGTCATCAACACACAATTTTGGCCGATTCTGGTTCGTTTCACGCACTATTACTCGCCGTTTTGGCGTCCCAGAGCGATTTCCATGATTGACAATTCCCGTGGTGCATTTGCGTGTCTGTCCTCAACACTCATAGTTTTGGCCAATTCTGACGCGATTCGTGGACTATTACTCAACATTTAGGGGTCCCGAAGCGATTTCCATAGTTGTTGAACCCCAAAATGCGTTTACGTGTCGGTCATGAACACTCACAGTTTTGGCCGATTTTGGCCCGTTTCGTGGACTATTGCTCACTGTTTTGGGGTCTCGGTGTGACTTGCACAACTAACAAACCTCGGGGTGTGTTTACGTGTCGATCATCAACACTCACAATTTTGACCGATTCTGGCTCGTTTTGTGACACTCGCAGTTTTGGCCGATTCTGGCCCGTTTCTTGGACTATTACTCAATGGTTTGGGGTCCCAGAGTGATTTCCTTGATTAACAAACCTCGGGGTGCGTTTACGTGTCGGTCATCAACACTCGTGGTTTTTGTCGATTTCCACTAGTGATTTCCATGATTTACGGACCCCTGGGTGCGTTTACGTGTCGCTCATCAACACTCATAGTTTTGGCCAATTCTGACGCGTTTCGTGGACTATTACTCACTGTTTTGGGGTCCCGAAGTGATTTCCATAGTTGTTGAACCCTAAGGTGCGCTTACATGTCGGTCATCAACGCTCACAGTTTTGGCCGATACTGACCCGTTTCATGGACTATTACTCACCTTTTTGTGGTCCCGGAGTGATTTCCATGGTTAGTGAACCCTGCGGTGAGTTTCCGTGTCGGTCATCACACTCACAGTTTTCGCCAATTTTGACCCGTTTCGTGGACTATTACTCACCATTTTGGGGTCCCAAAGCTATTTCCATGGTTGTTGAACCCCAAGGTGCGCTTAAGTGTAGGTCACCAAAAATCGCAGTTTGGGTCGATTCTGGCCCGTTTCTTAGACCATTACTTAGTTTTGGGGCTCCCGGAGTGATTTCCACGATTTACGAACCCCGAGGTGCGGTTACATGTCGGTCATCAACACTCACAGTTTTGGCCGACTCTGGCCCGTTTCGTGGACTATTACTCACCATTCTCGGGCCCCAAAGCCATTTCCATGGTTGTTGAACCCCATGGTGCGCTTACATGTCGATCATCAACAATCGTAGTTTGGGCCGATTTGGGCCCGTTTCTTTCACTATTACTTTGTTTTGGGGGTCCCGGAGTGATTTCCATGATTGACGAACTCTCGGATGCGTTTACATGTCGCTCATCAACACTCACAATTTTGGCCGATTCTGGTCCGTTTCGTGCACTATTACTCACCATTTAGGGGCCCCGAAACGATTTCCATAGTTGTTGAACCCCAAGGTGCGTTTACGTGTCGGTCATGAACACTCACTGTTTTGGGGTCCCGGTATGATTTCCACGATTAACTGACCCCGAGTGCGTTTACATGTCGGTCATGAACACTCGCAGTCTCGGCCGATTCTCGCTCGTTTTGGGACTATTTCTCACTGTTTTGGGGTCCCGGAGTGATTGAGTTGATCAACGAACCGTGGGGTGCGTTTACGTGTCGGTCATCGATTCTGACCCATTTCATGGACTCACCGTTTTGAGGTCCCAAAGCGATTTCCATAGTTGTTGAACCCCAAGGTGCGCTTAAGCGTGGGTCATCAACAATCGTAGTTTGGGTCGATTCTGGGCCGTTTCTTAGACTATTACTTAGTTTTGGGGGTCCCGGAGTGATTTCCACGAATTACGAACCCCGGCGTGCGTTTACGTGTCGGTCATCAACACTCACAGTTTTGGCTGATTCTAGCCCATTTCATGGACAATTACTCACCATTTTGGGTACCCAAAGCGATTTCCATGTTTGTTGAACCCCATGGTGCGCTTACGTGTCGATCATCAACAATCGCAGTTTTGGCCAATTCTGACGCGTTTCGTGGACTATTACCCACCATTTTGGGGTCCCAAAGTGATTTCCATAGTTGTTGAACCCCAAGGTGCGCATACGTGTCGGTCATCAACACTCACAGTTTTGGCCGATTCTGGCCCGTTTCGTGGAGTATTACTCAGTGTTTTGGGGTGCCAGAGTGATTTCCACGGTTAAAGAACCGCGGGGTGCATCTACGTGTCGGTCATCAACACTCACAATTTTCACCGATTGTGACCCGTTTCGTGGACTATCACTCACCGTTTTGGGGCCCCAAAGCGGTTTCCATGGTTGTTGAACCCCATGGTGCGCTTACGTGTCGATCATCAACAATCGCAGTTTGGGACGATTTTGGCCCGTTTCGTGGACTATTGCTCACTGTTTTGGGGTCCCGGTGTGACTTGCACAACTAACAAACCTCGGGGTGTGTTTACGTGTCGATCATCAACACTCACAGTTTTGACCGATTCTGGCTCGTTTTGTGACACTCGCAGTTTTGGCCGATTCTGGCCCGTTTCTTGGACTATTACTCAATGGTTTGGGGTCCCAGACTGATTTCCTTGATTAACAAACCTCGGGGTGCGTTTACGTGTCGGTCATCAACACTCGTGGTTTTTGCCGATTTCCACTAGTGATTTCCACGATTTACGGACCCCTGGGTGCGTTTACGTGTCGCTTATCAACACTCATAGTTTTGGCCAATTCTGACGCGTTTCGTGGACTATTACTCACTGTTTTAGGGTCCCGAAGTGATTTCCATAGTTGTTGAACCCTAAGGTGCGCTTACATGTCGGTCATCAACGCTCACAGTTTTGGCCGATACTGACCCGTTTCATGGACTATTACTCACCTTTTTGTGGTCCCGGAGTGATTTCCACGGTTAGTGAACCCTGGGGTGCGTTTCCGTGTCGGTCATCACACTCACAGTTTTCGCCAATTTTGACCCGTTTCGTGGACTATTACTCACCGTTTTGGGGTCCCAAAGCTATTTCCATGGTTGTTGAACCCCAAGGTGCGCTTAAGTGTAGGTCACCAAAAATCGCAGTTTGGGTCGATTCTGGCCCGTTTCTTAGACCATTACTTAGTTTTGGGGCTCCCAGAGTGATTTCCACGATTTACGAACCCCGAGGTGCGGTTACATGTCGGTCATCAACACTCAAAGTTTTGGCCGACTCTGGCCCATTTCGTGGACTATTACTCACCATTCTGGGGCCCCAAAGCCATTTCCATGGTTGTTGAACCCCATGGTGCGCTTACATGTCGATCATCAACAATCGTAGTTTGGGCCGATTTGGGCCCGTTTCTTGCACTATTACTTTGTTTTGGGGGTCCCGGAGTGATTTCCATGATTGACGAACTCTCTGATGCGTTTACATGTCGCTCATCAACACTCACAATTTTGGCCGATTCTGGTCCGTTTCGTGCACTATTACTCACCATTTAGGGGCCCCGAAGCGATTTCCATAGTTGTTGAACCCCAAGGTGCGTTTATGTGTCGGTCATGAACACTCACAGATTTGGCCGATTCTAGCCCGTTTCGTGGACTATTACTCACTGTTTTGGGGTCCAGTTGTGATTTCCACGATTAACTGACCCCGGGTGCGTTTACATGTCGGTCATGAACACTCGCAGTCTCGGCCGATTCTCGCTCGTTTTGGGACTATTACTCACTGTTTTGGGGTCCCGGAGTGATTTAGTTGATCAACGAACCGTGCGGTGCATTTACGTGTCGGTCATCGATTCTGACCCATTTCATGGACTCACCGTTTTGAGGTCCCAAAGCGATTTCCATAGTTGTTGAACCCCAAGGTGCGCTTAAGCGTGGGTCATCAACAATCGTAGTTTGGGTCGATTCTGGCCCGTTTCTTAGACTATTACTTAGTTTTGGGGGTCCCGTAGTGATTTCCACGAATTACGAACCCCGGCGTGCGTTTACGTGTCGGTCATCAACACTCACAGTTTTGGCTGATTCTAGCCCATTTCATGGACAATTACTCACCATTTTGGGTACCCAAAGCGATTTCCATGTTTGTTGAACCCCATGGTGCGCTTACGTGTCGATCATCAACAATCGCAGTTTTGGCCAATTCTGACGTGTTTCGTGGACTATTACCCACCGTTTTGGGGTCCCGAAGTGATTTCCATAGTTGTTGAACCCCAAGGTGCGCATACGTGTCGGTCATCAACACTCACAGTTTTGGCCGATTCTGGCCCGTTTCGTGGAGTATTACTCACTGTTTTGGGGTCCCAGAGTGATTTCCACGGTTAAAGAACCGCGGGGTGCGTCTACGTGTCGGTCATCAACACTCACAATTTTCACCGATTGTGACCCGTTTCATGGACTATTACTCACCGTTTTGGGGCCCCAAAGCGGTTTCCATGGTTGTTGAACCCCATGGTGCGCTTACGTGTCGATCATCAACAATCGCAGTTTGGGCCGATTTTGGCCCGTTTCTTGCACTATTACTTAATTTTGGGGATCCCGTAGTGATTTCCACGATTGACAAACTCCGTGGTGCGTTTACGTGTCGGTCATCAACACACAATTTTGGCCGATTCTGGTTCGTTTCACGCACTATTACTCGCCGTTTTGGCGTCCCAGAGCGATTTCCATGATTGACAATTCCCGTGGTGCGTTTGCGTGTGTGTCCTCAATACTCACAGTTTTGGCCAATTCTGACGCGATTCGTGGACTATTACTCAACATTTAGGGGTCCCGAAGCGATTTCCATAGTTGTTGAACCCCAAAATGCGTTTACGTGTCGGTCATGAACACTCACAGTTTTGGCCGATTTTGGCCCGTTTCGTGGACTATTGCTCACTGTTTTGGGGTCCCGGTGTGACTTGCACAACTAACAAACCTCGGGGTGTGTTTACGTGTCGATCATCAACACTCACAGTTTTGACCGATTCTGGCTCGTTTTGTGACACTCGCAGTTTTGGCCGATTCTGGCCCGTTTCTTGGACTATTACTCAATGGTTTGGGGTCCCAGAGTGATTTCCTTGATTAACAAACCTCGGGGTGCGTTTACGTGTCGGTCATCAACACTCGTGGTTTTTGTCGATTTCCACTAGTGATTTCCACGATTTACGGACCCCTGGGTGCGTTTACGTGTCGCTCATCAACACTCATAGTTTTGGCCAATTCTGACGCGTTTCGTGGACTATTACTCACTGTTTTGGGGTCCCGAAGTGATTTCCATAGTTGTTGAACCCTAAGGTGCGCTTACATGTCGGTCATCAACGCTCACAGTTTTGGACGATACTGACCCGTTTCATGGACTATTACTCACCTTTTTGTGGTCCCGGAGTGATTTCCACGGTTAGTGAACCCTGGGGTGCGTTTCCGTGTCGGTCATCACACTCACAGTTTTCGCCAATTTTGACCCGTTTCGTGGACTATTACTCACCATTTTGGGGTCCCAAAGCTATTTCCATGGTTGTTGAACCCCATGGTGCGCTTAAGTGTAGGTCACCAAAAATCGCAGTTTGGGTCGATTCTGGCCCGTTTCTTAGACCATTACTTAGTTTTGGGGCTCCCGGAGTGATTTCCACGATTTACGAACCCCGAGGTGCGGTTACATGTCGGTCATCAACACTCACAGTTTTGGCCGACTCTGGCCCGTTTCGTGGACTATTACTCACCATTCTGGGGCCCCAAAGCCATTTCCATGGTTGTTGAACCCCATGGTGCGCTTACATGTCGATCATCAACAATCGTAGTTTGGGCCGATTTGGGCCCGTTTCTTTCACTATTACTTTGTTTTGGGGGTCCCGGAGTGATTTCCATGATTGACGAACTCTCGGATGCGTTTACATGTCGCTCATCAACACTCACAATTTTGGCCGATTCTGGTCCGTTTCGTGCACTATTACTCACCATTTAGGGGCCCCGAAGCGATTTCCATAGTTGTTGAACCCCAAGGTGCGTTTACGTGTCGGTCATGAACACTCACTGTTTTGGGGTCCCGGTGTGATTTCCACGATTAACTGACCCCGAGTGCGTTTACATGTCGGTCATGAACACTCGCAGTCTCGGCCGATTCTCGCTCGTTTTGGGACTATTTCTCACTGTTTTGGGGTCCCGGAGTGATTTAGTTGATCAACGAACCGTGGGGTGTGTTTACGTGTCGGTCATCGATTCTGACCCATTTCATGGACTCACCGTTTTGAGGTCCCAAAGCGATTTCCATAGTTGTTGAACCCCAAGGTGCGCTTAAGCGTGGGTCATCAACAATCGTAGTTTGGGTCGATTCTGGGCCGTTTCTTAGACTATTACTTTGTTTTGGGGGTCCCGGAGTGATTTCCACGAATTACAAACCCCGGCGTGCGTTTACGTGTCGGTCATCAACACTCACAGTTTTGGCTGATTCTAGCCCATTTCATGGACAATTACTCACCATTTTGGGTACCCAAAGCGATTTCCATGTTTGTTGAACCCCATGGTGCGCTTACGTGTCGATCATCAACAATCGCAGTTTTGGCCAATTCTGACGCGTTTCGTGGACTATTACCCACCGTTTTGGGGTCCCAAAGTGATTTCCATAGTTGTTGAACCCCAAGGTGCGCATACGTGTCGGTCATCAACACTCACAGTTTTGGCCGATTCTGGCCCGTTTCGTGGAGTATTACTCACTGTTTTGGGCTGCCAGAGTGATTTCCACGGTTAAAGAACCGCGGGGTGCATCTACGTGTCGGTCATCAACACTCGCAATTTTCACCGATTGTGACCCGTTTCGTGGACTATTACTCACCGTTTTGGGGCCCCAAAGCGGTTTCCATGGTTGTTGAACCCCATGGTGCGCTTACGTGTCGATCATCAACAATCGCAGTTTGGGACGATTTTGGCCCGTTTCGTGGACTATTGCTCACTGTTTTGGGGTCCCGGTGTGACTTGCACAACTAACAAACCTCGGGGTGTGTTTACGTGTCGATCATCAACACTCACAGTTTTGACCGATTCTGGCTCGTTTTGTGACACTCGCAGTTTTGGCCGATTCTGGCCCGTTTCTTGGACTATTACTCAATGGTTTGGGGTCCCAGACTGATTTCCTTGATTAACAAACCTCGGGGTGCGTTTACGTGTCGGTCATCAACACTCGTGGTTTTTGTCGATTTCCACTAGTGATTTCCACGATTTACGGACCCCTGGGTGCGTTTACGTGTCGCTTATCACCACTCATAGTTTTGGCCAATTCTGACGCGTTTCGTGGACTATTACTCACTGTTTTAGGGTCCCGAAGTGATTTCCATAGTTGTTGAACCCTAAGGTGCGCTTACATGTCGGTCATCAACGCTCACAGTTTTGGCCGATACTGACCCGTTTCATGGACTATTACTCACCTTTTTGTGGTCCCGGAGTGATTTCCACGGTTAGTGAACCCTGGGGTGCGTTTCCGTGTCGGTCATCACACTCACAGTTTTCGCCAATTTTGACCCGTTTCGTGGACTATTACTCACCGTTTTGGGGTCCCAAAGCTATTTCCATGGTTGTTGAACCCCAAGGTGCGCTTAAGTGTAGGTCACCAAAAATCGCAGTTTGGGTCGATTCTGGCCCGTTTCTTAGACCATTACTTAGTTTTCGGGCTCCCGGAGTGATTTCCACGATTTACGAACCCCGAGGTGCGGTTACATGTCGGTCATCAACACTCACAGTTTTGGCCGACTCTGGCCCGTTTCGTGGACTATTACTCACCATTCTGGGGCCCCAAAGCCATTTCCATGGTTGTTGCACCCCATGGTGCGCTTACATGTCGATCATCAACAATCGTAGTTTGGGCCGATTTGGGCCCGTTTCTTGCACTATTACTTTGTTTTGGGGGTCCTGGAGTGATTTCCATGATTGACGAACTCTCGGATGCGCTTACATGTCGCTCATCAACACTCACAATTTTGGCCGATTCTGGTCCGTTTCGTGCACTATTACTCACCATTTAGGGGCCCCGAAGCGATTTCCATAGTTGTTGAACCCCAAGGTGCGTTTATGTGTCGGTCATGAACACTCACAGATTTGGCCGATTCTAGCCCGTTTCCTGGACTATTACTCACTGTTTTGGGGTCCAGGTGTGATTTCCACGATTAACTGACCCCGGGTGCGTTTACATGTCGGTCATGAACACTCACAGTCTCGGCCGATTCTCGCTCGTTTTGGGACTATTACTCACTGTTTTGGGGTCCCGGAGTGATTTAGTTGATCAACGAACCGTGCGGTGCATTTACGTGTCGGTCATCGATTCTGACCCATTTCATGGACTCACCGTTTTGAGGTCCCAAAGCGATTTCCATAGTTGTTGAACCCCAAGGTGCGCTTAAGCGTGGGTCATCAACAATCGTAGTTTGGGTCGATTCTGGCCCGTTTCTTAGACTATTACTTAGTTTTGGGGGTCCCGTAGTGATTTCCACGAATTACGAACCCCGGCGTGCGTTTACGTGTCGGTCATCAACACTCACAGTTTTGGCTGATTCTAGCCCATTTCATGGACAATTACTCACCATTTTGGGTACCCAAAGCGATTTCCATGTTTGTTGAACCCCATGGTGCGCTTACGTGTCGATCATCAACAATCGCAGTTTTGGCCAATTCTGACGCGTTTCGTGGACTATTACCCACCGTTTTGGGGTCCCGAAGTGATTTCCATAGTTGTTGAACCCCAAGGTGCGTTTACGTGTCGGTCATGAACACTCACTGTTTTGGGGTCCCGGTGTGATTTCCACGATTAACTGACCCCGAGTGCGTTTACATGTCGGTCATGAACACTCGCAGTCTCGGCCGATTCTCGCTCGTTTTGGGACTATTTCTCACTGTTTTGGGGTCCCGGAGTGATTTAGTTGATCAACGAACCGTGGGGTGCGTTTACGTGTCGGTCATCGATTCTGACCCATTTCATGGACTCACCGTTTTGAGGTCCCAAAGCGATTTCCATAGTTGTTGAACCCCAAGGTGCGCTTAAGCGTGGGTCATCAACAATCGTAGTTTGGGTCGATTCTGGGCCGTTTCTTAGACTATTACTTAGTTTTGGGGGTCCCGGAGTGATTTCCACGAATTACAAACCCCGGCGTGCGTTTACGTGTCGGTCATCAACACTCACAGTTTTAGCTGATTCTAGCCCATTTCATGGACAATTACTCACCATTTTGGGTACCCAAAGCGATTTCCATGTTTGTTGAACCCCATGGTGCGCTTACGTGTCGATCATCAACAATCGCAGTTTTGGCCAATTCTGACGCGTTTCGTGGACTATTACCCACCGTTTTGGGGTCCCAAAGTGATTTCCATAGTTGTTGAACCCCAAGGTGCGCATACGTGTCGGTCATCAACACTCACAGTTTTGGCCGATTCTGGCCCGTTTCGTGGAGTATTACTCACTGTTTTGGGGTGCCAGAGTGATTTCCACGGTTAAAGAACCGCGGGGTGCATCTACGTGTCGGTCATCAACACTCACAATTTTCACCGATTGTGACCCGTTTCGTGGACTATTACTCACCGTTTTGGGGCCCCAAAGCGGTTTCCATGGTTGTTGAACCCCATGGTGCGCTTACGTGTCGATCATCAACAATCGCAGTTTGGGACGATTTTGGCCCGTTTCGTGGACTATTGCTCACTGTTTTGGGGTCCCGGTGTGACTTGCACAACTAACAAACCTCGGGGTGTGTTTACGTGTCGATCATCAACACTCACAGTTTTGACCGATTCTGGCTCGTTTTGTGACACTCGCAGTTTTGGCCGATTCTGGCCTGTTTCTTGGACTATTACTCAATGGTTTGGGGTCCCAGACTGATTTCCTTGATTAACAAACCTCGGGGTGCGTTTACGTGTCGGTCATCAACACTCGTGGTTTTTGTCGATTTCCACTAGTGATTTCCACGATTTACGGACCCCTGGGTGCGTTTACGTGTCGCTCATCAACACTCATAGTTTTGGCCAATTCTGACGCGTTTCGTGGACTATTACTCACTGTTTTAGGGTCCCGAAGTGATTTCCATAGTTGTTGAACCCTAAGGTGCGCTTACATGTCGGTCATCAACGCTCACAGTTTTGGCCGATACTGACCCGTTTCATGGACTATTACTCACCTTTTTGTGGTCCCGGAGTGATTTCCACGGTTAGTGAACCCTGGGGTGCGTTTCCGTGTCGGTCATCACACTCACAGTTTTCGCCAATTTTGACCCGTTTCGTGGACTATTACTCACCGTTTTGGGGTCCCAAAGCTATTTCCATGGTTGTTGAACCCCAAGGTGCGCTTAAGTGTAGGTCACCAAAAATCGCAGTTTGGGTCGATTCTGGCCCGTTTCTTAGACCATTACTTAGTTTTGGGGCTCCCAGAGTGATTTCCACGATTTACGAACCCCGAGGTGCGGTTACATGTCGGTCATCAACACTCA
>NC_057807.1:22150869-22151985 GCF_018294505.1 Triticum aestivum | reverse complement strand
ACAGTTTTGGCCGACTCTGGCCCGTTTCGTGGACTATTACTCACCATTCTGGGGCCCCAAAGCCATTTCCATGGTTGTTGAACCCCATGGTGCGCTTACATGTCGATCATCAACAATCGTAGTTTGGGCCGATTTGGGCCCGTTTCTTGCACTATTACTTTGTTTTGGGGGTCCCGGAGTGATTTCCATGATTGACGAACTCTCGGATGCGTTTACATGTCGCTCATCAACACTCACAATTTTGGCCGATTCTGGTCCGTTTCGTGCACTACTACTCACCATTTAGGGGCCCCGAAGCGATTTCCATAGTTGTTGAACCCCAAGGTGAGTTTACGTGTCGGTCATGAACACTCACAGATTTGGCCGATTCTAGCCCGTTTCGTGGACTATTACTCACTGTTTTGGGGTCCAGGTGTGATTTCCACGATTAACTGACCCCGGGTGCGTTTACATGTCGGTCATGAACACTCGCAGTCTCGGCCGATTCTCGCTCGTTTTGGGACTATTACTCACTGTTTTGGGGTCCCGGAGTGATTTAGTTGATCAACGAACCGTGCGGTGCATTTACGTGTCGGTCATCGATTCTGACCCATTTCATGGACTCACCGTTTTGAGGTCCCAAAGCGATTTCCATAGTTGTTGAACCCCAAGGTGCGCTTAAGCGTGGGTCATCAACAATCGTAGTTTGGGTCGATTCTGGCCCGTTTCTTAGACTATTACTTAGTTTTGGGGGTCCCGGAGTGATTTCCACGAATTACGAACCCCGGCGTGTGTTTACGTGTCGGTCATCAACACTCACAGTTTTGGCCGATTCTAGCCCATTTCATGGACAATTACTCACCATTTTGGGTACCCAAAGCGATTTCCATGTTTGTTGAACCCCATGGTGCGCTTACGTGTCGATCATCAACAATCGTAGTTTGGACCGATTTGGGCCCGTTTCTTGCACTGTTACTTAGTTTTGGGGGTCCCGGAGTGATTTCCACGATTGTCGAACTCCGGGGTGCGTTTACGTGTCGGTCATCAACACTCACAATTTTGGCCGATTCTGGCCCGTTTCATGGACTACTTCTTAGTTTTGGGTGTCCCGTACTGATTTCCACGATTTACAACCCC
>NC_057807.1:22139640-22150839 GCF_018294505.1 Triticum aestivum | reverse complement strand
CCGATTCTAGCCCATTTCATGGACAATTACTCACCATTTTGGGTACCCAAAGCGATTTCCATGTTTGTTGAACCCCATGGTGCGCTTACGTGTCGATCATCAACAATCGTAGTTTGGACCGATTTGGGCCCGTTTCTTGCACTGATACTTAGTTTTGGGGGTCCCGGAGTGATTTCCACGATTGTCGAACTCCGGGGTGCGTTTACGTGTCGGTCATCAACACTCACAATTTTGGCCGATTCTGGCCCGTTTCATGGACTACTTCTTAGTTTTGGGTGTCCCGTACTGATTTCCACGATTTACAACCCCTGGGTGCGTTTACGTGTGGCTCATCAACAATCATAGTTTTGGCCAATTCTGACGTGTTTCGTGGACTATTACTTACTGTTTTGGGGTCCCGAAGAGATTTCCATAGTTGTTGAACCCCAAGGTGCGCTTACATGTTGGTCATCAACGCTCACAGTTTTGGCCGATTATGGCCCGTTTCGTGGAGTATTACTCACTATTTTGGGGTCCCGGAGTGATTTCCACGGTTAGTGAACCCTGGGGTGCGTTTCCATGTCGGTCATCACACTCACAGTTTTCGCCGATTCTGACCCGTTTCGTGGACTATTACTCACCGTTTTGGGGTCCCAAAGCGATTTCCATGGTTGTTGAACCCCATGGTGCGCTTACGTGTCGATCATCAACAATCGCAGTTTGGCCCGATTTTGGCCCGTTTCTTGCACTATTACTTAGTTTTGGGGGTCCCGGAGTGATTTCCACGATTGACGAACTCCGTGGTGCGTTTACGTGTCGGTCATCAACACACAATTTTGGCCGATTCTCATCCGTTTCATGCACTATTACTCACCGTTTTCGCGTCCCAGAGCGATTTCCACGATTGACAATTCCCGAGGTGCGTTTGCGTGTCTGACCTCAACACTCACAGTTTTGGCCAAATCTGACGCGATTCGTGGACTGTTACTCAACATTTAGGGTTCCCGAAGCGATTTCCATAGTTGTTGAACCCCAAAATGTGTTTACGTATCGATCATGAACACTCACAGTTTTGGCCGATTCCGGCCCGTTTCGTGGACTATTACTCGCTATTTTGGGGTCCCGGTGTGATTTCCACAATTGACAAACCCCGGGGTGCGTTCACGGGTCGATCATCAACACTCACAGTTTCGGCCGATTCTGGCTCATTTTGTGACTATTGCTCACTGTTTTGGGGTCCCAGAGTGATTTTCTTGATTAACAAACCCCGGGGTGCGTTTACGTGTCGGTCATCAACACTCGCGGCTTTTGTCGATTCTGACCCGTTTCGTGGACTATTACTCACCGATTTGGGGTCCCAAAGCGATTTGGGCCCGTTTGTTGCACTATTACTTAGTTTTAGGGGTCCCGGAGTGAGTTCCATGATTTACGAACGCCGTGGTGCGTTTACGTGTCGGTCATCAACACTCACAATTTTGGCCGATTCTGGTCCATTTCGTGCACTATTACTCACCGTTTTGGGCTCCCATAGCGATTTCCATGGTTGTTGAATTCCAAGTATTTGCCGATTCGGGCCCGTTTCTAGGACTATTACTCTGTTTTGGTGTCCCGTGTGCTTTCCATGATTGACAAACATGGTGGTGCGTTTATGTGTCGATCATCAACACTCGCATTTTGGGCCGATTCTGGCCCGTTTGATGGACTATTACTCACTATTTTTGGGTCCCAGAGTGATTTCCACGATTAACAAACCCCGGGTGCGTTTACATGTCGGTCATCAACAGTCGCAATTTTTGTCGATTCTGACCCGTTTCATGGACTATTATTCACCGTTTTGGGGTCCCGGAGTTATTTCCTTGATTAACGAATCCCGGGGTGCGTTTACATGTCGGTCATCAACACTCACGGTTTTTGTCGATTCTGACACGTTTTGTGGACTATTACTCACTGTTTTGGGGTCCCAAAGTGATTTCCATGGTTGTTGAACCCCAAGTTGCGCTTAAGTGTAGGTCATCAAGACTCGCAGTTTGGGTCGATTCTCGCCCGTTCCTTAAACTATTACTTAGTTTTGGTGTTCCCGGAGTGATTTCCACGATTTATGAACTCTGGGATGTGTTTACATGTCGGTCATCAACACTCACAATTTTGGCCGATTCTGGTCCATTTCATGCACTATTACTCATCGTTTTGGCGTCCCAGAGCGATTTCCACGATTGACAATTCCCAGGGTGCATTTGTGTGTCGGTCGTCAACACTCACAGTTTTGGCCAATTCTGACGCGATTTCCATAGTTGTTGAACCCCAAGGTGTGTTTACGTGTCGGTCAGGAACAATCACAGCTTTGCTCGATTCTGGCCCATTTCGTGGACTATTACTCACTGTTTCGGGGTCCCGGTGTGATTTCCATGATTAACGAACCCCGGGGTGCGTTTACGTGTCGATCATCAACACTCACAGTCTCGGCCAATTCTCGCTCGTTTTGTGACTATTACTCACTGTTTTGGGGTCTCGGAGTGATTTCCTTGATTAACGAACCCTGCGGTGCGTTTACGAGTCGGTCATCAACACTCACGGTTTTTGTCAATTCTGACCCGTTTCGTGGACTATTACTCACAATTTTGGGGTCCCGGAGTGATTTCCACGATTTACAAAACCCCGGGGTGCGTTTATGTATCGGTCATCAACACTCACAGTTTTGGCCGATTCTGGCCCGTTTCGTGGCCTATTACTCACCGTTTTGGCGTCCCAAAGCAATTTCCATGGTTGATGAACCCCAATGTACGCTTAACTGTAGGTCATCAACTATCACATTTTGGGCCGATTCTGGCTCGTTTCTTGGGCTATTTCTTAGTTTTGGGGGTCCCATAGTGATTTCCACGATTTACGAACCCCGGGGTGCCTTTACATGTCAGTCATCAACACTCAAAGATTTGGCCAATTCTGACGCGTTTCGTGGAATATTACTTACCGTTTTGGGGTCCCGAAGTGATTTCCATAGTTGTTGAACCCCAAGGTGCGCTTATGTGTCGGTCATGAACACTCATAGTTTTGGCCGATTCGGGCCCGTTTCGTGGAGTATTACTCACTGTTTTGGGGTCCCGGAGTGATTTCCACGGTTAACGAACTTCGGGGTGCGTTTACCTATCGGTCATCAACACTCACAGTTCTGGCCTGTTTCGTGGACTATTGCTTACCATTTTGGTGCCCCAAAGCGATTTCCATGCGCTTACGTGTCGATCACCATCAAATCATAGTTTGGGCCATATTTGGCCCGTTTCTTGCACTATTACTTAGTTATGGGGGTCCCGGAGTGATTTCCACGATTGACGAACTCCGGGGTGCGTTTACGTGTCGATTATCAACAAACAATTTTGGCCGATTATGGTCCATTTCGTGCACTATTACTCACTGTTTTGGTGTCCTATAGCGATTTCCACGATCGGGAATTCCCGGGTGCGTTTGCGTGTCTGTCGTCAACACTCGAAGTTTTGGCCAATTCTGACGGGATTCGTGGACTATTACTCACCATTTAAGGGTCCCGAAGCGATTTCCATAGTTTTTGAACCCCAAGACATGTTTACATGCCGGTCATGAACACTCATAGTTTTGGCCGATTCTGGCCCGTTTCATGGACTATTACTCACTCTTTTGGGGTCCTAGTGTGATTTCCACGATTAACAAACCCGGGGGTGCGTTTACGTGTCGGTTCCTCAACACTCACAATTTATGCCGATTCTGGCTCGTTTTGTGACTATTACTCACTGTTCCGGGGTCCCATAGTGATTTCCTTGATTAACAAACCCCGGGGTGCATATACGTGTCGGTCATCAACACTTGCGTTTCCGTGGACTATTACTCATCGTTTTGGGGTCCCAAAGCGATTTCCATGGTTGTTGAACCCCAAGGTGCGCTCACGTGTAGGTCATCAGCAATCGCAGTTTGGGCCGATTCTGGCCAATTTCTAGGACTATTACTTAGTTTTTGGGGTCCCAGAGTGATTTCCACGATTTATGAACCCCGTGTTGCATTTACGTGTCGGTCATCAACTTTGGTTGATTCTGGTCCATTTCGTGCACTATTACTCCCCATTTTGGGGTCCCAGAGCGATTTCCATGGTTGTTGAGCCCCAAGGTGCACTTACGTGTCGGTCATCAACACCCATAGTTTTTTGCCGATTATGGCCCGTCTATTGGACTATTACTCAGTATTTTGGGGTCCCGGAGTGATTTCCACTATTAACGAACCGCGCGGTGCATTTACGTGCCAGTCATCAACACTCATAGTTTTGACCGATTCGGCCCGTTTCATAGAAAATTACTAACTGTTTTGGGGTCCCGGTGTGATTTCCACGATTAACGAACCCCGGGATGCGTTTACGTGTCGGTCATCAACACTCGCGGTTTTTGTCAATTCTGACCCATTTCATGGACTACTACTCACTGTTTTGTGGTCTCAAAGTGATTTCAATGGTTGTTGAACCCTAAGGTGCGAGTACGTGTAGGTCATTAACAATCGCAGGTTGGGCCGAGACTGGCCTATTTCTTGGACTATTACTTAGTTCTGGGGTTCCTAGAGTGATTTCCACGATTTACAGACCCTGTAGTGCGTTGACGAGTCGGTCATCAACACTCACAATTTTGGCTGTTTCTGGTCCGTTTCGTGCACTATTACTCACCGTTTTGGGGTTCCAGAGCGATTTCCATGGTTGTTGTACCCCAAGGTGCACTTATGTGTCGGTCATCAACATTCGCAGTTTTTGCCGATTCTGACCCGTTTCTTGGAATATTACTCTGTTTTCGGGGTGCATTTATGTGTGATTTCCATGATTGACGAACACCGGGGTACATTTATGTGTCGGTTATGAACACTCCCATTTTTGGCCGATTCTGGCCCGTTTCGTGGACTATTACTCACTGTTTTGGGTTCCCGGAGTGATTTCCACGTTTAACAAACCGCGGGGTGCGTTTACGTGTCGGTCATCAACACTCACAGTTTTAGCCGATTCTTGCCCTTTTAGTAGAATATTACTCACTGTTTTGGGTTCCCGAAGTGATTTTCACGATTAACGAACCCAGGGTCCGTTTAGGTGTCGGTCATCAAGAATCACAGTTTAGTTGCCGTGCACTATTACTCACCGTTTTGGGTCCCAAAGCGATTTCTATGGTTGTTTAACCCAAGGTGCGCTTAAGTGTAGGTCATCAACAATCACAGTTTGGGTCGATTCTGGCCCGTTTCTTAGACTATTTCTTAGTTTTGTGGGTCCCGGAGTGATACCACGATTTACGAATCCCGGGGTGCGTTTACGTGTCGGACATTAACACTCATAGTTTTGACCGATTCTGGCCTATTTCATGGACTATTACTCACCGTTTTGGGGTCCAAAAGCGGTTTCCATGGTTGGTGAACCCGAATGTGTGCTTAAGTGTAGGTCATAAACAATCGCAGTTTGGGCCGATTCTAGCCGTTTCTTGGATTATTTCTTAGTTTTGGGGGTCCCATAGTGATTTCCACGATTTACGAACCCCGGGGTGCGTTTACGTGTCGGTCATCAACACTCACAGTTTTGGCCAATTATGACATGTTCCGTGGACTATTACTCACCGTATTGGGGTCCCGAAGTGATTTCCATGATTAACGAACCCCATGGTGCGTTTACGTGTCGGTCATCAACACTCACGGTTGTTGTCGATTCTGACACGTTTCATGGACTATTACTCACTATTTTGCGGTCCCGGTGTGATTTCCACAATTGGCGAACCCCGGGGTGTGTTTACGTGTCGATCATCAACACTCATAGTTTCGACCGATTCTGGCTCGTTTGGTGACTATTACTCACTGTTTTGGGGTCTCAGAGTGATTTCCTTGATTAACAAACCCCGGGGTGCATTTACGTGTCAGTCATCAACACTCGCGGCTTTTGTTGATTCTGACCCATTTCATGGATTATTACTCACCGATTTGGGGTCCCAAAGTGATTTGGGCCCGTTTCTTGCACTATTACTTAGTTTTTGGGGTCCCGGAGTGATTTCCATGATTTACGAAACCCGTGGTGCGTTTACGTGTCGGTCATCAACACTCAGAATTTTGGCCGATTCTGGTCCGTTTTGTGCACTATTACTCACCATTTTGGGCTCCCAGAGCGATTTCCATGGTTGTTGAACTCCAAGGTGCACTTACGTGCATGTCATCAACATTCACAGTTTTTGCCGATTCGGGCCCGTTTCTTGGACTATTACTCTGTTTTGATGTCCCAGTGTGATTTCCATGATTCACGAACACCGGGGTGCGTTTATGTGTCGGTCATCAACACTCGCATTTTGGGCCGATTCTAGCCCGTTTGATGGACTATTACTCACTATTTTGGGGTCCCGGAGTTATTTCCACGATTAACAAACCCCGGCATGCGTTTACGTGTCGGTCGTCAACAGTCGCAGTTTTTGTCGATTCTGACCCGTTTCGTGGACTATTGCTCACCGTTTTGGGGTCCCGGAGTTATTTCCTTGATTCACAAACCCCGGGGTGCGTTTATGTGTCGGTCATCAACACTCACGGTTTTTGTCGATTCTGACACGTTTTGTGGACTATTACTCATTGTTTTGTCGATTCTGACACGTGTGATTTCCATGGTTGTTGAACCCCAAGTTGCGCTTAAGTGTAGGTCATCAAGATTCACAGATTGGGTCGATTCTCGCCCGTTCCTTAGACTATTACTTAGTTTGGGGGGTCCCAGAGTGATTTTCAAGA
Organism: Triticum aestivum; assembly: GCF_018294505.1. Taxonomy (NCBI): domain Eukaryota; kingdom Viridiplantae; phylum Streptophyta; class Magnoliopsida; order Poales; family Poaceae; genus Triticum; species Triticum aestivum. The sequence continues at coordinate 22,144,116 of NC_057807.1, read as the reverse complement.
TTTCGGAACCCCGGGGTGCATTTACGTGTCGGTTATCAACACTCACAGTTTTGGCAGATTCTGGCCCGTTTTCTGGACTATTACTCACCGTTTTGGGGCCCCAAAGCGATTTCCATGGTTGTTGAACCCCATGGTGCACTTATGTGTCGATCATCGAAAATCGTAGTTTGGGCCGATTTGGGCCCGTTTCTTGCACTATTACTTAGTTTTGGTGTTCCTGGAGTGATTTCCACGATTGACGAACTCTTGCGTGTGTTTACATGTCGGTCATCAACACGCACAATTTTGTCCGATTCTGGCCCGTTTCGTGCACTATTACTCACCGTTTTGGCATCCCAGAGCGATTTCCATGATTGACAATTCCCGGGGTGCATTTGCGTGTCGGTCGTCAACACTCACAGTTTTGGCCAATTCTGACGCGATTTCCACAGTTGTTCAACCCCAAGGTGCGTTTATGTGTCGGTCATGAACACTCACAGTTTTGGCCGATTCTGGTTCGTTTCGTGGACTATTACTCACTGTTTTGGGGTCCCGGTGTGATTTCCATGATCAACAAACCCCGGGGTGCGTTTACGTGTCGGTCATCAACACTTGCAGTATCGGTCGATTCTCGCTCGATTTGTGACTATTACTCACTGTTTTGGGGTCCCGGAGTGATTTCCTTGATTAACACTCATAGTTTTGGCCGATTCTGGACCGTTTCATAGAATATTATTCATTGTTTTGGGGTCCCAGAGTGATTTCCATGATTAACGAACCCCGGGGTGCGTTTACGTGTCAGTCATCAACACTCACGGTTTTTGTCGATTCTGACCCGTTTCATGGACTATTACTAACTATTTTGGGGTCCCGGAGTGATTTCCACGATTAACGAACGACTGAGTGTGTTTACGTGTCCATCATCAACAGTCATAGTTTTGCCCGATTCTGGCCCGTTTCATAGAATATTACTCACTTTTTGGGGTACAGGTGTGATTTCCACGATTAACGAACCCCGGTGTGCATTTACGTGTCGGTCATCGACACTCGTGTTTTTTGTCGATTCTGACCCGTTTCGTGGACTATTACTCACCGTTTTGGGCTCTCAAAGCGATTTCAATGGTTGTTGAACCCCAAGGTGCGCGTACGTGTAAGTCATCATCAATCGTAGTTTGGGCCGATTTTGGCCTATTTTTGGTTATTACTTAGTTTTGGGGCTCCCGGAGTGATTTCTACGATTTACGAACCCCGTCGTGCATTTACGTGTCGGTCATCAACACTCACAGTTTCGTGGACTATTACTCACTGTTTTGGGGTCCCAGAGTGACCTCCATGATTAAGGAACCGCGGGGTGCGTTTACGTGTCGGTCATCAACACTCATAGTTTTGGCCGATTCTGGCCCGTTTCGTAGAATATTACTCACCGATTTGGGGTCCCAAAGTGATTTGGGCCCGTTTCTTGCACTATTACTTAGTTTTTGGGGTCCCGGAGTGATTTCCATGATTTACGAAACCCGTGGTGCGTTTACGTGTCGGTCATCAACACTCAGAATTTTGGCCGATTCTGGTCCGTTTTGTGCACTATTACTCACCATTTTGGGCTCCCAGAGCGATTTCCATGGTTGTTGAACTCCAAGGTGCACTTACGTGCATGTCATCAACATTCATAGTTTTTGCCGATTCGGGCCCGTTTCTTGGACTATTACTCTGTTTTGATGTCCCAGTGTGATTTCCATGATTCACGAACACCGGGGTGCGTTTATGTGTCGGTCATCAACACTCGCATTTTGGGCCGATTCTAGCCCGTTTGATGGACTATTACTCACTATTTTGGGGTCCCGGAGTTATTTCCACGATTAACAAACCCCGGCATGCGTTTACGTGTCGGTCGTCAACAGTCGCAGTTTTTGTCGATTCTGACCCGTTTCGTGGACTATTGCTCACCGTTTTGGGGTCCCGGAGTTATTTCCTTGATTCACAAACCCCGGGGTGCGTTTATGTGTCGGTCATCAACACTCACGGTTTTTGTCGATTCTGACACGTTTTGTGGACTATTACTCACTGTTTTGTCGATTCTGACACGTGTGATTTCCATGGTTGTTGAACCCCAAATTGCGCTTAAGTGTAGGTCATCAAGATTCGCAGATTGGGTCGATTCTCGCCCGTTCCTTAGACTATTACTTAGTTTGGGGGGTCCCAGAGTGATTTTCAAGATTTCGGAACCCCGGGGTGCATTTACGTGTCGGTTATCAACACTCACAGTTTTGGCAGATTCTGGCCCGTTTTCTGGACTATTACTCACCGTTTTGGGGCCCCAAAGCGATTTCCATGGTTGTTGAACCCCATGGTGCACTTATGTGTCGATCATCGACAATCGTAGTTTGGGCCGATTTGGGCCCGTTTCTTGCACTATTACTTAGTTTTGGTGTTCCTGGAGTGATTTCCACGATTGACGAACTCTTGCGTGTGTTTACATGTCTGTCATCAACACGCACAATTTTTTCCGATTCTGGCCCGTTTCGTGCACTATTACTCACCGTTTTGGAATCCCAGAGCGATTTCCATGATTGACAATTCCCGGGGTGCATTTGCGTGTCGGTCGTCAACACTCACAGTTTTGGCCAATTCTGACGCGATTTCCATAGTTGTTCAACCCCAAGGTGCGTTTACGTGTCGGTCATGAACACTCACAGTTTTGGCCGATTCTGGTTCGTTTCGTGGACTACTACTCACTGTTTTGGGGTCCCGGTGTGATTTCCATGATCAACAAACCCCGGGGTGCGTTTACGTGTCGGTCATCAACACTTGCAGTATCGGTCGATTCTCGCTCGATTTGTGACTATTACTCACTGTTTTGGGGTCCCGGAGTGATTTCCTTGATTAACACTCATAGTTTTGGCCGATTCTGGACCGTTTTGTAGAATATTATTCACTGTTTTGGGGTCCTAGAGTGATTTCCATGATTAACGAACCCCGGGGTGCCTTTACGTGTCAGTCATCAACACTCACGGTTTTTGTCGATTCTGACCCGTTTCATGGACTATTACTAACTATTTTGGGGTCCCGGAGTGATTTCCACGATTAACGAACCACAGAGTGTGTTTACGTGTCCATCATCAACAGTCATAGTTTTGCCCGATTCTGGCCCGTTTCATAGAATATTACTCACTTTTTGGGGTACAGGTGTGATTTCCACGATTAACGAACCCCGGTGTGCATTTACGTGTCGGTCATCGACACTCGTGTTTTTTGTCGATTCTGACCCGTTTCGTGGACTATTACTCACCGTTATTGGGTTTAAAAGCGATTTCAATAGTTGTTGAACCCCAAGGTGCGCGTACATGTAGGTCATCATCAATCGTAGTTTGGGCCGATTTTGGCCTATTTTTGGTTATTACTTAGTTTTGGGGCTCCCGGAGTGATTTCTACGATTTACGAACCCCGTGGTGCATTTACGTGTCGGTCATCAACACTCACAGTTTCGTGGACTATTACTCACTGTTTTGGGGTCCCAGAGTGATCTCCATGATTAAGGAACCGCGGGGTGCGTTTACGTGTCGGTCATCAACACTCATAGTTTTGGCCGATTCTGGCCCGTTTCGTAGAATATTACTCACTGTTTTGGGGTCCCAAAGTGATTTCCATGATTAACGAACCCCGGGGTGCGTTTACGTGTCGGTCATAAACACTCACGGTTTTTGTCGATTCTGACCCGTTTCATGGACTATTACTCACCGTTTCGGGGTCCCAAAGTGATTTCTGTGGTCGTTTAACCCCAAGGTGCGCTTGAGTGTAGGTCATCAACAATCGCAGTTTGGGTCGATTCTGGCCCGTTTCTTAGACTATTACTTAGTTTTGCGGGTCCCGGAGTGATTTCCATAATTTACAAACCCCGGGGTGCGTTTATGTATCGGTCATCAACACTCACAGTTTTGGCCGATTCTGGCCCGTTTTGGGGTCCCAAAGCGATTTCCATCGTTCATGAACCCCAATGTGCACTTAAGTGCAGGTCATCAACAATCGCAGTTTGGGCCGATTCTGGTTCGTTTCTTGGACTATTTCTTAGTTTTGGGGGTCCCGTAGTGATTTCCACGATTTACGAACCCCGTGGTGCATTTACGTGTCACTCATCAACACTCACAAATTTGGCCAATTCTGACGCGTTTCGTGGACTATTACTCACCGTTTTGGTGTCCCGACGTGATTTCCATAGTTGTTGAACCCCAAGGTGCGCTTACGTGTCGGTCAAGAACACTCACAGTTTTGGCCGATTCTGGCCCGTTTCGTGGAGTATTACTTACTGTTTCGGGGTCCCGGAGTGATTTCCACGGTTAACGAACCGCGGGGTGCGTTTATGTGTCGGTCATGAACACTCACAGTTTTGGCCGATTCTAGCCCATTTCGTGGACTATTACTCATGACTTTGGGGTCCCGGTGTGATTTCCATGATTAACGAACCTCGGGGTGCGTTTACGTGTCGGTCATCAACACTTGCGG
>NC_057807.1:22081790-22139430 GCF_018294505.1 Triticum aestivum | reverse complement strand
ACCGTGGAGTGCGTTTACGTGTCCGTCATCAACACTCACAGTTTTGGCTGATTCTGGCCCGTTTCATAGAATATTACTCACTTTTTGGGGTCCCGGTGTGATTTCCACGATTAACGAACCCCGGGGTGCGTTTACGTGTCGGTCATCAACACTCGTGGTTTTTGTCGATTCTGACCCGTTTCGTGGACTATTACTCACCGTTTTGGGCTCTCAAAGCGATTTCAATGGTTGTTGAACCCCAAGGTGCGCGTACGTGTAAGTCATCATCAATCGTAGTTTGGGCCGATTCTGGCCTATTTTTGGACTATTAGTTAGTTTTGGGAGTCCCGGAGTGATTTCTACGATTTACGAACCCCGTGGTGTGTTTACGTGTCGGTCATCAACACTCACAATTTCGGCCGATTCTGGCCCATTTCGTGCATTATTACTCACGGTTTTGGGGTCCCAGAGCGATTTCCATGGTTGTTGAACCCAAGGTGTACTTACGTGTCGGTCATAAACATTCGCAGTTATTGCCGATTCGGGCCCGTTTCTTGGACTATTACTCTGTTTTGGGGTCCCGGTATGATTTCCATGATTGACAAACATTGAGGTGCATTTATGTGTCGGTCATAAACACTCGCATTTTTAGCCGATTATGTCCTGTTGCATGGACTATTACTCACTGTTTTGGGGTCCCAGAGTGATTTCCATGATTAAGGAACCGCGGGGTGCGTTTACGTGTCGGTCATCAACACTCATAGTTTTGGCCGATTCTGGCCCGTTTCGTAGAATATTATTCACTGTTATGGGGTCCCAGAGTGATTTCCATGATTAACGAACCCCGGGGTGCGTTTACGTGTCGGTCATCAACACTCACGGTTTTTGTCGATTCTGACCCGTTTCGTGGACTATTACTCACTGTTTTGGGGTCCCAAAGCGATTTCTGTGGTCGTTTAACCCCAAGGTGCGCTTGAGTGTAGGTTATCAACAATCACAGTTTGGGTCGATTCTGGTCCGTTTCTTAGACTATTACTTAGTTTTGCAGGTCCCGAAGTGATTTCCACGATTTCCAAACCGCGGGGTGCGTTTATGTATTGGTCATCAACAGTCATAGTTTTGGCCGACTCTGGCCTGTTTCGTGCACTATTGCTTGGGTCCTGTCGGTGTCAAAACCGGCGGATCTCGGGTAGGGGGTCCCGAACTGTGCATCTAGGCGGATGGTAACAGGAGACAAGGGACACGATGTTTTTACCCAGGTTCAGGCCCTCTCGGTGGAGGTAAAACCCTACTCCTACTTGATTAATATTGATGATATGGGTAGTACAAGAGTGGATCTACCACGAGATCAGAGAGGCTAAACCCTAGAAGCTAGCCTATTGTATGATTGTTGTTCGTCCTACGGACTAAAACTCTCCGGTTTATATAGACACCGGAGAGGGCTAGGGTTACACAGAGTCGGTTACAATGGGAGGAGATCTTCATATCGTATCGCCAAGCTTGTCTTCCACGCCAAGGAAAGTCCCATCCGGACACGGGACAGAGTCTTCAATCTTGTATCTTCATAGTCCGGGAGTCCGGCCAAAGGTCATAGTCCGGCCATCCGGACACCCCCTAATCCAGGACTCCCTCAGTAGCCCCTGAAACAGGCTTCAATGATGACGAGTCTGGCGCGCAAATTGTCTTTGGTATGGCAAGGCGGGTTCCTCCTCCGAATACTTCATAGAAGATGTTGAAAACAAGGATAGTGTCCGGCTCTGCAAAATAAGTTCCACATGCCACCGTAGAGAGAATAATATTTGCACCAATCTAATCTGCTGATGTATTCCGCAGCGTGACATCACGCCACGGCCAGGCTTTTATCCGAATCATTTTACTGTTCCACCTCAGCACATTTAGCAAGGCGGTTTCCTTGGCACGTCTTGTCAAAGCAGAGATCGTGTCCCCTTATTCCGGGATTCTCATCAATACGGGCGTGGGTAACCCAACCGCGCCATTAACCGCGGCGCTTGGGAGATAAGCGAGTTTCATTAGGCCGATGGGGGCTCGTAGTTTCGGCCGCCCATATAAGGGGATACGGATCTACCCTTTCCATTTACGCCTTCTTCCTCCTTTGCTTATCCGTCCCTGCGCGCTCAAGCTCCAACGCCCAAGCCCGCACTTCCCACCTCAACCTTCTCCAATCATGTCCGGAGCGGGAGGTAGATGGATGGCCTCCTCCGTCACGGCGGGGCAAATCATGACAGGGGAAGGCCGGACACGTGTCTGACGACATCGCGCACCGGCTTCCAGATGTGGGGCAACTCATCCCCACCCCCAGGCCCCATGAGAGGGTTGTTTTTCTTCCCCATTTCCTCCGCCGACTGGGTTTTCCTCTTCACTTGTTCGTCCAGGGGCTCATGTTCTACTACGGCCTGGACTTCCACGATCTGGCCCCGAACTTTATCCTCAACATCTCGACGTTCATCGTCGTATGCGAGGCCTTCCTCTGCATCCAGCCCCACTTCGGCTTATGGCTGAAGACTTTTAATGTCAAGCCGAAGGTAGTGAGCGGCCGGCAAGCGGAGTGCGGAGGTGCCATGGTGGGCCGGGTGGCCAACGTCCTATGGCTCAAGGGCTCCTTCGTGGAGACAATAAAGGGATGGCAATCGGGGTGGTTCTACATCACCGAGCCGCGCGATCCCAAATGGGCGGCGGCCCCCGAATTTCTATCTGGCTTCCCCACACGGCTCACTTCCTGGAAAGAGACAGGCCTAACGTGGGGGATTCGGAGGAGCTGACCAGACTTCAGACCTGCGTCCAAAAGCCGGTGAACAAGAATCTCAAGCTTGTCAACATAGTCTCGGTCATGCTCATCCGCCGGATCCTCCCATGCCAACACCGGGCCTTCAAATTGTGGGAGTTTGATCCGGCGCAGCACCAAACCTTGAGCAAGCTTTTCGACACTTCGTACGAAGATGCCTAGAAGGTGATGTTTAAGGGCGCTGAGGCACCCGCATCCGCTACCGAAGATCGCGGATTCAGCTTGCGGCGTCAGGCCAGCGAGGTAAGCTACTCGACCCTTTACGGGACTCTTGTCTTTCATAGTCTGACTCTATGTGGGGTCTAACCTCCCTTTCCTTTGACAGGACTAGCTGAAGACATCTGGGCAGGTGAACTGTCTGGCTCCCCTACCAGAAGACCCAGCGGACGCCCGATTGACGGGGCTGCTGGTTCCGGCACCTCACGTAGTGCCGGAGAAGAAGGCCAAGAAGAAGGCCACGGGGACTCGAAAGAGCTCCCGGCGCTTGGTGGTGTCGGATTCATCGCTCGACAACCCCGAGGCGCCCTCCGCCTCCGAAGACGAGGAGGAGGAAGAAGAAGAAGCCTCTCCCCCTCCAACGGGGGGAGGAAAGAAACGGAAGGCCGCCCCAACTGGGGAGGCCGGAGGGTCCAAGAAGGGGAAGACCCTTCTGCCGGACTACGCCTCCGATGCCGAAGACGGCGGGTAGGAATGGCCATCCAGGGTCAAGCCCCTGGCAAAATCTTAAGTGTCCGGCTACCCGAACGACTTATGGCGCTCCTCTATTATTTGATAGCTTCTGACGCCGAATTTTAATTATGCAGTCCGCCCAGAGCTCAGCTCGGCGATTCGTCGAGCGGCTCCCTGAACTCGTCGGATGTGAACAGCGCTTCACTTCCGACGGCCTCCTCCCCTCTCCCTGCGGATGACGTCGAGGTGGAGTCCCAAAAGGGACCAAACCAGGAGCAGGTGGTCCTGAAGGCGCCGCGAGGCGACCTCCCGGACTCCAGGCCCAAGGAGGATAAAGCCCTGGAGGGATCCAAGTCCGGCCCCGGGCCGGACGCTGCTCCTGGGCAAGCCTATGACGCCGGTGACCTCCGTCCATCCGGAGGCGCCGGACAATTTGCTGGAGGTGCTTAACGGCGCCTCCATCGATGAGGAACACCGCCCTATTATGAGTGCGGTGATTCAGAAGGTTCAGTCCGCCAAGAGCGGGCTGACGGAAGCCTGTACAAGTCTGTTAACAGGCTTTGAGGTATGTGTTTAAAAACATATAAAAAATGTCACCGCATAGACAGTAGCCCCTAATGCTCAGTTCGGCGATCGGAAAGAAAAGCCGAGCTGAGGATCTAAAAAGATATACGCAGGAGTCTAACAAAAATAGGTCAATATGGGAATGCAGGCTGCGCTGCTGACCTCTGCCACACTGACTGCGGAGGTCAAAGTATTGAAGGAGAACCTTGAGCGGTCCGAGAACGAGCTCGGCCGTGCCAAGAAGCAGCTCGAGACAAGGAGGGTATGTAATACCGCATGTAAAATCTATATAGAAATACTTGGTTGCCAATAATGACAGGACCAACGTAAATGTTGCAGGGGCCACAGCCGAGGTGGCGACCCTGAAGGAGGCGGTCTCCAAGGCCGAAAACAGTGCGGCCTTGGAGCGCACCGAGCGAGGGAAGCAGGAGGCGCGGGTGGCGGAGGTGCGGCAAGAGCTCCAGGCTCTCGTGGAAAAACACGAGAGTTTGGAGCGTGACTCGAAGACTCGAGAATCCGAGCTCGCCTTGGCTCTTGAAAGTGCCAAGACCGCTAAGGCCGAATCCCAAAAGGCCCTTCAGGAGATCGAGGCGATGAAGAAGATAGCGGCGGGTAAGGCATTCTTTATGCAAAGCAAGAATATAAAAGTAAATTATCTGTTACTTACCCGAATCTGGATCTCTCCAGGAGCGTTCGCCGATCTGCCCCGTAGTGTGTCTGATGCTGCCGCGTTCTACCGAGTCGAGGAGGGGAGCTCGACGGAAAAGGTGTTCTGGTCTCAATATGCTGAGGCCGGATATCCGGTGCCCCTGAGCGACCAGCTCAAGCAGCTGGTCGAACTCCACAAGGTGGCCGAACAGGCCATGAAGGGCCTCGTAGTTCCGCTGCGGCCTAGAGAAGCCATGCCTGGGAGTTACTTCGGTCTGGTGCAGCGGCTGCTAGACGTGTGTCCGTGGATTGAGGTCATCAAGCGCTCCGTCTATATCGAAGGTGCCCGTCGGGCCCTTGCCCGTGCTAAAGTGCATTGGGGCAAGCTGGACGCTGAGAAGCTTTTGACTGACGTGCCACCGCCAGGCGAGGAGTATCGCACGCCCGAGAAGTATTATAAGGGCATCCTGAAGGGTGCCCGCCTCATAGCGGACGAATGCTCCAAAGATGTAATTTTTGAGTAGACTCGCATCTGTTATCCTGTACGCTGAAAACTTTGTTCATATGCGTTAAGCAACGCTTTGTTAATTTAAAATATTACCTTCTGTGCGGTTGTTTATCAAATCTGAGAGATGCATGTCGTCGGCTTCTACCCCCATGCCACGAGTGCTGGGATGTTCGGGATAATCCTGAGCGCTCTTGTTCCTATTCTTGGGTCCATCTAGGGAGGCGCTCAGCACAACGAACCAGGCCATCAGACTTATAAAGCTTTATCACTCTCACTTAGCCATAGAATTCTATAATTTTAAATTTCGGCGAAGCCCCTAGTATTCGGAAGACCGAGTTCGGGGCGCTATCTACACCTTGGCCAGATAAATCCGCCTCCTCGCTCTAAGAGGCATAAGTCTTTAAGGACTCGAAAAACCTCGCGAACAGCGACCAGTCTCTCGCACTATCATGACGGTCAGTTTTAGATTTTCTCTACTGAGGTGTTAACCCAGCTCAACTGGGGCACAATCACAGTAGTTTCCCAGCGCTACCGTAGCCAACATTGCGGAACGTAAGGTACCAAAACATGGGAGCCGGGCAAACCAAACTATTGACCCAAGACATGATTCGGAGCCGATGCATATAGTGCTATAAGTTCGGAGTGCCGCACTCAGGAGAGTGTTCGGTCTACTCACACCATGTTATGGGGTGCTTAAGCCCCTGGTGTATTGGCCGTACCAAAGTGTTCGGTTGCATAATGTCATGACTGAACATATATATGTAAAAAAAAGGAATACAATAATAGATAAGAGCTATGTATTGTTTATTAAAAAAGGCTGCTATGAAAGCAGAACGATACGAATAGTGCGATAAGCAAGACATGTCCCCCTCCAGGGGAAAGCTGCGGGTCTTTAAGTAAAAATAGGTATTTAACTCGTTATAGAGGCCACCTGGACATTCGACGCGGCTTGTTCTCGCCAAGGTTGTTGCATCGTGTGTTCGGCGAGTGTATTGCCAGACAGGCCTTCCGGATAGTTGGGTCCTGAAAGTATAAAAATAAAATAAAAAAAGTAAACGGCCGAATAGGGAGCCCCTAAGTGCGGTTAAGACGCATTCTGGGCGTGCCGTAGTTGTGCCCCTCCCCTTATGCCCATGGTATTTTCAAAGCATAATTATGTACGCGTGGTACCGATATCACCGTATGGCGAGGGCTGGGGTTGGGGCCGCACTGCTATGCTTGCTCGGATCATGCCATTCGGCTCTGTTGTAGGTTGCTTCGGGCGCGCTTGACGTTGTCCGGACGTTTAACACCCGGATTGGAGAGTTGCCTTGAGAGGCTGCTCTGTACTTCCGCCGCCAGGGCTGCTGTGTGCTCCTCCGTTCGGAGAGAGCGTTCGGTGTTTCCATTTACCGTGATGAGTCCGCGAGGCCCTCACATCTTGAGCTTGAGATATGCGTAGTGTGGCACCGCATTGAATTTTTCAAATGTGGTTCGTCCAAGCAGGGCGTGATAGCCACTGCGGAATGGGACTATGTTGAAGATTAACTCTTCGCTTCGGAAATTATCCGGGGATCCGAAGACCAGTTCGAGTGTAACCGAGCCTGTACAGCTGGCTTCTACACCTAGTATGACGCCTTTAAAGGTTGTCTTTGTGGGTTTAATCCTTGAGGGATCGATACCCATTTTTCGCACTGTATCCTGATAAAGCAGGTTCAGCCTGCTGCCGCCGTCCATTAGGACTCTAGTGAGGTGAAATCCGTCGATAATTTGGTCTAGGACCAATGCGGCGAATCCGCCGTGACGGAAGCTAGTGGGGTGGTCCCTTCGATCAAAAGTGATCCGGCAGGAGGACCATGGGTTGAACTTTGGGGCAACTGGCTCCAACGCATAGACGTCCTTCAGAGCATGCTTCCGCTCCCTTTTAGGGATGTGGGTTGCGTATATCATGTTCACCGTCCGCACTTGCAGGGGGAATCCCTTCTGTCCTCTGTTGTTCGGCGGCCCGGGCTCCTCCTCGTCATCGCTATGCAACCCCTTGTCTCTGGTTTCGGCACTTAACTTGCATGCCTGCTTGAACACCCAACAATCCCTGTTGGTGTGGTTGGCTGGCTGTTCGGGGGTGCCGTATATCTGGCACGAGCGATCAAGTATCCGGTCTAAACTGGATGGGCCCAGAGGGTTTCTTTTGAATGGCTTCTTCCGCTTACCGGGTTTAGAGCCTCTGAATCCGGCATTGACTGCCATATCTTCAGTATTGTCGCCGTTAATGCGGCCCCTGTGCTTGTTGTGACGTGACCTGCCATTGTTGTCCTTGGTATCCGAATTCCCAGGGCTCTTGGTTATGTTATTGCTACGAGCTAGCCAGCTGTCTTCTCCCGCACAAAAGCGGGTCATGAGTGTCGTGAGGTCTACCACAGATTTCGGATTTTCCTGTCCTAGGTGCGGGGCGAGCCATTCATCTCGGATGTTGTGCCTGAAAGCTGCAAGGGCCTCGGCGTCCGGACAGTCGACTATTTGATTTTTCTTGGTTAGGAACCGTGTCCAGAATTGTCTGGCCGATTCCTCTGGCTGCTGGATTATGTGGCTTAGGTCATCGGCGTCTGGTGGTCGCACATAAGTGCCATGGAAGTTGTCAAGGAATGCGGATTCCAGGTCCTCCTAGCAACTAATTGACTCTGCTGGCAGGTTGTCAAGCCAATGTCGAGCTGGTCCTTTAAGCTTGAGCGGGAGGTATTTGATGGCGTGTAGATCATCACCACGGGCCATGTGGATATGAAGGAGATAATCCTCGATCCATACCGCAGGATCTGTTGTGCCATCGTATGATTCGATGTTTACGGGTTTAAAGCCCTCGGGGATTTGATGATCCATTACTTCGTCTGTGAAGCATAGTGGGTGTGCGGCGCCCCTGTACTGGGCTATATCACGACGCAGCTCAGATGAGTTTGGTCTGTTGTATTCGGCCTGGCCGTATTTATCATGTCCGGCGTGACGGCTAGCGTCACGTGAAGCGGGGCACCCACGCGATCCGTAGATCGATCTTGTTTGCCTTTCCGTATTCTCCAATATGTTTCGCAGGTCTGTTGCATCTCCCTACACTCTGGTATGTTTTGAGCGGTGCCGGGGTGCGGCTTGGGTCGAGGGCCTGAAGACCTCTCTGTCGCGGCCACGGGGTGGCTGATCGGGCGCATCGTATGCTGGTGATGTAGGTTTAGTTGCTTCCTCCTCAAGTTGGGGTAGCAGCCTGCGCTTTGGGTAGCTCTTGGAGGGGCGTTCGAGTTTATACTCTTCGGCTGCCAGGACTTCGGTCCATCTGTCGGCTAGCAAGTCTTGGTCAGCTCTAAGCTGCTGCTGTTTTTTCCTGAGGCTGCTTGCCGTGGCCATAAGCCTGCGTTTGAAACTCTCTTGTTCGACGGCATCCTCTGGCACGACGAATTCGTCGTCGTCGAGGCTTGCCTCCTCTTTGGAGGAAGGAATAGAATTGTCGTCCTCGACCTCTCTGTCGGCCGCTCTCTCATGAGGGCTGGCTCCTTTGTCCTCCTGCACTGAATCCTGCTGGAGGGGGTTGTCTTCGGCACTGTCCGGCGTGTTGTTAGCTCTGGTGCCGGAATCGCCTTTTTGCTTTGGCGGGATTTAGAGCGGCGCCGCTGATGTCGGCTCTTGGGTTGCTTCTTGGAGGGGTCGTCCTCTATTTTTTCATCGCCATCCCCTGCTTTGGGGGTGTCCACCATGTATATGTCATATGACGAGGTGGCTTTCCAGTTCCCTATAGGTGCTGGTTCTTGGTCGTCTCCTTCATCGGTGTCCATACCGTCGATGACTTCGTCGTCCACATCCCAACCATCCTGACCGTAATCCGGCCAGGGCTCTCCTGACAAAGAGAGAGACTTTAGTGAATTTAGGATATCGCCAAAGGGCGAGTGCTGAAAGACGTCCGTGGCGGTGAACTGCATGATCGGAGCCCAATCGGGTTCGATCGGAAGAGGTGCGGAATATGCGGAGTCCGGAGCGGAGTCCGGCACCTTGGAGTCACGGGCCCTGCAATGGACAAGGCTGGTATTCGGCTCTATCACCGTAGAGATTGCGGCTCCCGGGGTGGCGTCCAACCGTCCATCCCCAACTAGCGGAGTTGGCTCCGAGCTAATGATCCGAGCAGACACCTGGGCGGCGCTCTGGGCGCTGTCCGGTGGCAGAGTTAGATCATGCCCATCGGGACAAAGCGGCACGCTCGGCCGTGGCTCGAATCCATTGAAGATCAAGTCCCCGTGGATGCCGGCCGTGTAATTTAAGCTTCCAAACCTGACCTGATGGCCAGGGGCGTAGCTTTCGATCTTCTCTAGATGGCGAAGCAAGTTGGCCCGCAGTGCGAAGCCGCCGAATACGAAGATCTGTCTGGGGAGAAAAGTCTCACCCTGGACCGCGTCGTGGTTGATGATCGAAGAAGCCATCGGGCCTAAAGGCGACGACACAGAGGGACTCTCAATGAAAGCACCAATGTCGGTGTCAAAACCGGCGGATCTCGGGTAGGGGGTCCCGAACTGTGCGTCTAGGCGGATGGTAACAGGAGACAAGGGACACGATGTTTTTACCCAGGTTCGGGCCCTCTCGGTGGAGGTAAAACCCTACTCCTGCTTGATTAATATTGATGATATGGGTAGGACAAGAGTGGATCTACCACGAGATCAGAGAGGCTAAACCCTAGAAGCTAGCCTATGGTATGATTGCTGTTCGTCCTACGGGGTGTTTCTGGCCCGTTTCTTGGACTATTACTCTGTGTTGGGGTCCCGGTATGATTTCCATGATTGACAAACACCGGGGTGCATTTATGTGTCGGTCATCAACAATCGCATTTTTGGCCGATTCTGGCCCGTTTCGTGGACTATTACTCACTGTTTTAGGGTCCCATAGTGATTTCCACAATTAACAAACCGCGGGATGCGTTTATGTGCCGGTCCTCAACACTCATAGTTTTGGCCGATTCTGGCCCGTTTCGTACAATATTGCTCATTGTTTTGGGGTCCCGGAGTGATTTCCATGATTAACGAACCCCAGGTTGCGTTTAGGTGTCGGTCATCAATACTCACAGTTTTTGTCGATTCTGACCCATTTCATGGACTATTACACACCGTTTTTGGGTCCCAAAGCGATTTCTATGGTTTTTTAACCCCAAGGTGCGCTTAAGTGTAGCTCAACAACAATCGCAGTATGGGTCGATTCTGGCCCGTTTTTTAAACTATTACTTAGTTTTGTGGGTCCCGCGGTGATTTCCATGATTTACGAACCCAGGGTCCGTTTACGTGTCGCTCGTCAACAATCACAGTTTTGGCCGATTCTGGCCCGTTTCGTGGACTATAACTCACCGTTTTGGGGTCCCAAAGCGATTTCCATGGTTGGTGAACCCCAATCTGTGCTTAAGTGTAGGTCATCAACAATCCCAGTTTGGGCCAATTCTGGCCCGTTTCTTGTATTATTTCTTAGTTTTGGCGGTCCCGTAGTGATTTCCACGATTTATAAACCCCGGGGTGCGTTTACGTGTGTGTCATCAACACTCACAGTTTTGGCCAATTCTGACCCATTTCGTGGACTATTACTCACCGTTTTTGGGTCCCGAAGTGATTTCCATAGTTGTTGAACCCCAAGGTGCGCTTACGTGTCGGTCATCAACACTCATAGTTTTGGCCGATTCTGGCCCGTTTCTTGGAGTATTACTCACTGTTTTGGGGTCCCAGAGTGATTTCCACGGTTAATAAACCGTGGGGTGCATTTCCGTGCCGGTCATCAACACTCACCGCTTTAGGGCCCCAAAGTGATTTCCATGGTTGTTGAACCCCAAGGTGCGCTTACGTGTCGATTATCAACAATCACAGTTTGGGCCGATTTTGGCCCGTTTCTTGCACTATTACTTAGTTTTGGGGGTCCCGGAGTGATTTCCACGATTGAGGAACTCTGAGGTGCATTTACGTGTCGGTCATCAACACTCACAGTTTTGGCCGATTCTGGTCCGTTCCATGCTCTATTACTCGCCGTTTGGGCATCCCAAAGCGATTTCCACGATTGACAATTCCCGGGGTGCATTTGCATGTCTGTCGTCAACACTCACAATTTGGGCCAATTCTGACGCGATTCATGGACTATTGCTCACCATTTAGGGGACCCAAAGCGATTTCCAGGGTTGTTGAACCCCATGGTGCGCTAACGTGTCGATCATCAACAATTGTAGTTTGGGCCGATTTGGCCCTGTTTCGTGCACTTTTACTTAGTTTTGGGGGTCCCGAAGTGATTTCCACGATTGACAAACTCCGGGGTGCATTTACGTGTCGGTCATCAACACACACAATTTTGGCCGATTCTGGCCCATTTCATGGACTATTTCTTAGTTTTGGGTCTCCCATAGTGATTTCCATGATATACGAACCTCGGGGTGCATTTACGTGTCGCTCATCAACACTCATAGTTTTGGCCAATTCTGGCGCATTTCATGGACTATTACTCACCATTTTGGGGTCCCGAAGTTATTTCCATAGTTGCTGAACCCCAATGTCCGCTTACAAGTCGGTCATCAACACTCACAGTTTTGGCCGATTCTGGCCCGTTTCGTGGAGTATTACTCACTGTTTTGGGGTCCCGGAGTGACTTCCACGGTTAGCGAACCGCGGGGTGCGTTTACGTGTCGGTCATCAACACTCATAGTTTTCGACGATTCTGACCCGTTTCGTGGACTATTACTCACCATTTTGGGGTTCCAAAGCGATTTCCATGGTTGTTGAACCCCATGGTGCGCTTGCGTGTCGATCATCAACAATCACAGTTTTGGCTGATTTGGCCCGTTTCTTGCACTATTACTTAGTTTTGGGGGTCCCGGGGTGATTTCCACGATTGACGAACTCCGTGGTGCGTTTACGTGTCGGTCATCAACACACAACTTTGACCGATTCTCGTCCGCTTCATGCACTATTACTCACCGTTTTCGCGTCCCAGAGCGATTTCCACGACTGACAATTCCCGGGGTGCATTTGCGTGTCTGTCCTCAACACTCACAGTTTTGTCCAATTCTGACGCGATTTGTGGACTATTACTCGACATTTAGGGGTTCGAAGTGATTTCCATCGTTGTTGAACCCCAAAATGCGTTTACGTGTCGATCATGAACACTCACTGTTTTGGCCGATTTTGGCCCGTTTCATGGACTATTACTCACAGTTTTGGGGTCCCGGTGTGATTTCCACAATTAACAAACCCCGGGGTGCATTTACGTGTGGATCATCAACACTCACAGTTTCGGCCGATTCAGACTCGTTTTGTCACTATTACTCACTATTTTTGGGTCCCGAAGTGATTTCGTTGATTAACATACCCTGGGTGTGTTTACGTGTCGGTCATCAACACTCGCGATTTTTGTCGATTTTGACCGATGGATCACCTCCTTTTCAGGGAGAGCTAATGCTTATGCTTATCGGGTATTTTGGTTTGACACCTCTTCACGCCCAAAAAGAAGGCAGCTACGTCTGAGCTAAACTTGGATATGGCTCGAGAGCTCCCGTCTCCTCACTTAAAGCGTAACCGGCTCACCTCCCCCCATCCCCCTTTCCATTTTATTACTGACAAAGCCCACCTTTCAATTGACTTAACCGTTTCATGGACTATTACTCACTGATTTGGGGTCCCAAAGCGATTTCCATAGTTGTCGAACCCCAAGGTGAGCTCGTGTAGGTCATCAACAATCGCAGTTTGGGCCGATTCTGGCCCTTTTGTTGGACTATTATAGTTTTAGGGGTCCCGGAGTGATTTCCATGATTTACGAACCCCGTGTTGCGTTTACGTGTCGGTCATCAACACTCACAATTTTAGCCGATTCTGGTCCGTTTCGTGCACAATTACTCACCATTTTGGGGTCGCAGAGCGATTTCCATGGTTGTTGAACTCCAAGGTGCACTTACGTGTCTGTCATCAACATTCACAGTTTTTGCCGATTTGGGCCCATTTCTTGGACTATTACTCTGTTTTGGTGTCCCGGTGTGATTTCCATGATTGACGAACACCGGGGTGCGTTTATGTGTCGGTCATCAACACTAGCATTTTGGGCCGATTCTGGCCCGTTTGATGGGTTATTACTCACTATTTTGGGGTCCCGGAGATATTTCCACGATTAACAAACCCCGGGTGCGTTTACGTGTCGGTCATCAACAGTCGCAGTTTTTGTCGATTCTGACACTTTTCGTGGACTATTACTCACTGTCTTGGGGTCCCAAAGCGATTTCCATGGTTGTTGAACCCCCAAGGTGCGCTTAAGTGTAGGTCATCAAGATTCGCAGTTCGGGTTGATTCAAGCCTGTTTCTTAGACTATTACTTAGTTTTGGGGGTCCCGGAGTGATTTCCATGATTTACGAACCCCGGGGTGCATTTAAGTGTCGGTCATCAACACTCACAGTTTTGGCCGATTCTGGCCTGTTTTCTGGACTATTACTCACCGTTTTGGGGCTCCAAAGTGATTTCCATGGTTGATGAACCCCATGGTGCGCCTACGTGCCGATCATCAACAATCGTAGTTTGGGCTGGTTTGAGCCCGTTTCTTGCACTATTACTTAGTTTTGGAGGCCCGGAGTGATATCAACGATTGACGAACTCCGGGGTGTGTTGACATGTCGGTCATCAATAGTCACATTTTTGGCAGCCTAGAGCGATTTCTTGGACTATTACTCTGTTTTCGGGTCCGGGTATGATTTCCATGATTCACAAACACCGGGGTGCATTTATGTGTCGGTCATCAAGACTCGCATTTTTGGCCGATTCTGGCCCGTTTCGTGGACTATTACTCACTGTTTTGGGGTACCGGAGTGATTTCCACGTTTAACAAACCGCGGGGTGCGTTTACGTGCCGGTCATCAACACTCACAGTTTTGGCCGATTCTGGCCCGTTTAGTAGAATATTACTCACTATTTTGGGGACCCGGAGTGATTTCTGCGATTAACAAACCCCAGGGTACGTTTAGGTGTCGATCATCAAGACTCATAGTTTTTGTCGATTCTGACCCATTTCATGGACTATTACTCACCGTTTTGGGGTCCCAAAGCGATTTCTATGGTTGTTTAACCCCAAGGTGCGCTTAAGTGTAGGTCATCAACGATCACAGTTTGGGTTGATTCTGGCCCGTCTCTTAGACTATTTCTTAGTTTTGTGGGTCCCGGAGTGATACCACGATTTACGATACCGCGGGTGCGTTTACGTGTCTGTCATCAACACTCATAGTTTTGGCCAACTCTGGCCCGTTTCGTGGACTATTACTCACCGTTTTGCGGTCCCAAAGCGATTTCCATGGTTGGTGAACCCCAATGTGCTCTTAAGTGTAGGTCATCAACAATTGAAGTTTGGGCCGATTCTGGCCCGTTTCTTGGATTATTTCTTAGTTTTGGGGGTCCCATAGTAATTTCCATGATTTAGGAACCTCGTGGTGCGTATACATGTCGGTCATCAACACTCACAGTTTTCGCCAATTCTGACGTGTTTCGTGGACTATTACTCACCGTTTTGGGGTCCCGAAGTGATTTCCATGGTTAACGAACCCCGTGGTGCGTTTACGTGTCAGTCATCAACACTCGCGGGTTTTCTCGATTCTAACATGTTTCGTGGACTATTACTCACCGTTTTGGGGTCCCGGTGTTATTTCCATGATTAACGAACCCCGTGGTGCGTTTACGTGTAGGTCATCAACACTGGCGGTTTTTGTCGATTCTGACACGTTTCCTGGACTATTACTCACTGTTTTGGGGACCCGAAGCAATTTCCATGGTTGTTGAACCCCAAGGTGCGCTTACGTGTCGGTCATCAACACTCACAGTTTTGGCCGATTCTGGCCCGTTTCGTGGAGTATTACTCACCGTTTTGGGGTCTCAGAGTGATTTCCATGGTTAACGAACCGCGGGGTGGGTTTACGTGTCGGTCATCAACACTCATAGTTTTTGTCGATTATGGTCCGTTTCGTGGACTATTACTCACTGTTTTGGGGCCCCAAAGCGATTTCCATTGTTGATGAACCCCATGGTGCGCTTACGTGTCGATCATCAACAATCGCGGTTTTGGCCGATATTGGCCTATTTCTTGCACTATTACTTAATTTTGGGGGTCCCTGAGTGATTTCCACAATTGACGAACTTCGGCGACCGTTTATGTGTCGGTCATCAACACACAATTTTCGCCGATTCTGGTCCGTTTCGTGCACTATTACTCGCCATTTTGGCGTCCCAGGGCGAGTTCCACGATTGACAATTTCCGGGGTGCATTTGCGTTTCTGTCGTCAACACTCACAGTTTTGGCCAATTCTGATGCAATTCATGGACTATTACTCACCATTTAGGGGTGCCAAAACGATTTCCATAGTTGTTGAACCCCAAGATGCGTTTAAGTGTCGGTCATGAACAATCACAGTTTTGGCCCATTCTGGCCCATTTCGTGGACTATTACTCACGGTTTTGGTGTCCGGGTGTGATTTCCATGATTAACAAACCCGGGGTGCATTTACGTGTTGGTCATCAACACTCGCAGTTCCGGCCGATTCTAGCTCGTTTTGTGACTATTACTCATAGTTTTGGGGTCCCGGAGTGATTGATACATCTCCAACGTATCAATTATTTTTGATTATTCCATTCTATTATATTACCCCTTTTGGATGTTTATGGGCTGTATTTTGCACATTTATATCATTTTTGGGACTAACCTACTAACTGGAGGCCCAGCCCGTATTGCTGTTTTTTTGCCTATTTCAGTATTTCGAAGAAAAGGAATATCAAACAGAGTCCAAACAGAATGAAACCTTCGGGAGCGTGATTTTTGGAATGAACGTGATCTAGAGGACTTGGAGTGCAAGTCAAGAAGCAGCCGAGGCGGCCACGAGATAGGAGGGCGCGCCCCCATGTCTCGTGGGCCCCTCAGGCGGCCACCGACGTACTTCTTCCTCCTATATATACCTACGTACCCCGAAAACATCCGAGAGGCAGACGAAACACAATTTCCACCACCGTAAACTTCTGTATCCACGAGATCCCATCTTGGAGCCTTCGTCGGCCCTCTGCCGGAGGGGGAATCGACCACGGAGGGCTTCTACATCAACATCCTTGCCCTTCCGATAAGTTGTGAGTAGTTTACCACAGACCTACGGGTCCATAGTTATTAGCTAAATGGCTTCTTCTCTCTTTTTGGGTCTCAATACAATGTTCTCCCCCTCTCTTGTGGAGATCTATTTGATGTAATCTCTTTTTGTGGTGTGTTTGTCAAGATCCGATGAATTATGGGTTTATTATCAAGTTTATCTATGAATAATATTTGAATCTTCTCTGAGTTCTTTTATGTATGATTGAGTTATCTTTGCAAGTCTCTTTGAATTATCGGTTTGGTTTGGCCTACTAGATTGATCTTTCTTGCCATGGGAGAAGTGCTTACCTTTGGGTTCAATCTTGCGGTGTCCTTACCTAGTGACAGAAAGGGTTGCAAGGCACGTATTGTATTGTTGCCATCGAGGATAACAAGATGGGGTTTATATCATATTGCTTGAGTTCATCCCTCTACATCATGTCATCTTGATTAATGCGTTACTCTGTTCTTATGAACTTAATACTCTAGATGCAGGAAGGAGTCGGTCGACATGTGGAGTAATAGTAGTAGATGCAGGCAGGAGTCGGTCTACTTGTTATTGATGTGATGCCTATATACATGATCATGCCTAGATAATCTCATAATTATTCGCTTTTCTATTAATTGCTCGACAGTAATTTGTTCACCCACCGTAATACTTATGCTATCTTGAGAGAAGCCTCTAGTGAAACCTATGGCCCCCGGGTCTATCTCTTATCATATTTGCTTCCAATCTACTTTTATTTGCATCTTTATTTTCTGCATCTATATTATAAAATACCAAAAATATATTTATCTTATCATATTATCTTTATCAGATCTCACTTTTGCAAGTGGCTGTGAAGGGATTGACAACCCCTTTATCGCGTCGGTTGCGAGTTCTTAGTCTGTTTTGTAGGTGCGTGGGACTTTTGAGGAGCCTCCTACTGGGTTGATACCTTGGTTCTCAAAAAATGAGGAAAATACTTACGCTACTATTGCTGCATCACCCTCTGCTCTTCGAGGAAAACCAACGCAAGCTCAAGACGTAGCAAGAAGGATTTGTGGCGCCGTTGCCGGGGAGGTCTTTGCTCAAGTCAAGACATACCAAGTACCCATCAGAAACCCATTTCCCTCGCATTTACATTATATGTCATTTGCCTCTTGTTTTCCTCTCCCCCACTTCACCTTTGCCATTTTATTCGCCCTCTCTTTCCCAATATCCTCCTCTCTTTTTCGCTTGCCTTTTCCCATTGCCCATGTGTTTGCTCGTTTGC
The DNA here is from genome assembly GCF_018294505.1 of Triticum aestivum. NCBI lineage: Eukaryota > Viridiplantae > Streptophyta > Magnoliopsida > Poales > Poaceae > Triticum > Triticum aestivum. The sequence continues at coordinate 22,121,896 of NC_057807.1, read as the reverse complement.
CTCGTCGTTATGGCTAGTCCCCCTATCCTTATTATCACTCCCGAACAAGAAATTCTCAATTTTAAGCAAAGGGGGGTAGAAAATTTAAAAGATGCCTGGCATAGAATTTGCAATGCCCAATATAAATCTTCTAGGAAGCTTTCCACTTCCGTTCTTCTCCGCAATTTTTATGTATGCATTACTCCTTGGAATAGATGTGTTCTTGATATTGCTACCAGAGGTGATTTCATTAGTAGCCATACGTTTGATGCTTATAATGCCATGTTGGATTTGTTTGGCCCTCCACCTCTTTTGGTCAATGGAACTGTTTTAACTTTAGAACACGTTATGCAACGGCTTGATATTATTGAAAATAAAATTGCCATTGTTGAGTTGATTGAAAATTTGGATAAAAAGATTCATAATCATGTCACCCAATATGGATCTAGGGTTGGAGTTACTTTGAAAAATCTTAAAGAGAAAGAACCTATGGTTAATGAAAAAATAGATCTTGATTCTGCTAGAATTGGTAAACTTGAGGATATAACTATCAACTTAGGATCGGCATTTTCTTCCATGAAAACACTCCAAAACCCCCTACAAAAACCGCCAAGTTTATTTATGTTCCTAAAAATAAGGGTGAATCTTCTAGCAAGGGAGACGCGGATCTCAAATCCATAAGTGCTCATCCCAATTGTCTTTCTATCGTTAAGGAACCTTTTGCTACCAATGAATTTCTTGAATTTTTGCCTAAAGTTTTAGCCATTTCTAAAAGGGGAGAAATCCCTAGAGAACACAAGTGCTCTATTGATGAATCAAGTGCCAAAGAGGGCACTCGTTAGATCTATCTTTGCTTTTATGCCTAGCTAGGGGCGTTAAACGATAGCGCTAGTTGGGAGGCAACCCAATTTTTCTTTATGTTCTTTGTTTTTTCTCCTGTTTAGTAATAAATTTTTCTTCTACTTTCTGTTTAGATGTGTTTTTATCTTTTAGTTAGTGTTTGTGCCAAGTAGAACCTATAGGATAAACTATGATGTTAGTTGATTTGATTCTGCTGAAAAACAGAAACTTTGCGCTCACGAGAACAAATTCAATAAATCACATAAACGTGCTTTTGCATTAATTCTTTTTGCTGCTGATCAATAAACAAATTGTCCAGTATGTCCTATTTTTGTAAGATTTGTAGAGTTCCAGAAGTTTGCGTTAGTTACAGATTGCTACAGGCTGTTCTGTTTTTGACAGATTCTGTTTTCCGTGTGTTGTTTGCTTATTTTGATGCATCTATGGCTAGTAAAATAGTTTATAAACCATAGAGAAGTTGGAATACAGTAGGTTTAACACCAAAATAAATAGAGAATGAGTTCATTACAGTAAGTTATGTGGTAGTTTTGTTTTCTTTCACTAACGGAGCTTATAAGATTTCCTATTGAGTTTTGTGTTGTGAAGTTTTCAAGTTTTGGGTAAAGCTTTTATGGACTATGGAATAAAGGGTGGCAATAGCCTAATCTTGGGGATGCCCAAGGCACCCCAAGATATCCAAGGATAGCCAAAAGCCTAAGCTTGGGGATGCCCCGGGAAGGCATCCCCTCTTTCGTCTTCGTTCATTGGTAACTTTACTTGGAGCTATATTTTTATTCGCCACATGATGTGTTTTGCTTGGAGCGTCGTGTATTATAGTAGTCTTTGCTTTTTATTTTACCACAATCATCCTTGCTGTACACACCTTTTTGGAGAAGCCTATTTTATTAGAATTTGCTAGAATACTCTATGTGCTTCACTTATATCTTTTGAGCTTGATAGTTTTTGCTCTAGTGCTTCACTTATATCTTTTAGAGCACGACGGTGGCTTGATTTTATAGAAATTACTAGTCTCTCATGCTTCACTTATATTATTTTGAGAGTCTTTTATAACAGCATGGTATTTGCTTTGGTTACAAATTTGGTCCTAGAATGATGAGCATCCAAGTTGGGTATAATAAAAACTATCATAGAAATTGAATTGGATGCTATGATCAATTTGTTGCTTGATAAATTGTTTTGAGATATAAAGGTAGTAATGTTAGGGTCATGCTAGTGGATAATTATGAAATTGAGAAATACTTTTGTTGAAGTTGGCAAGTCCTGTAGCATGCACGCATGATAAAAGTTGTGTGACAAATTTGTTGCATGAGGTGCTCTTTTGATTGTCTTCCTTATGAGTGGCAGTCGGGGACGAGTGATGGTCTTTTCCTACCAATCTTTCCCTCTCGGGGCATGCATAGTAGTACTTTGCTTCGAGGCTAAGTAGACTTTTGCAATAAGTATATGAGTTCTTTATGACTAATGTGAGTCCATGGATATACGCACACTCATCCTTCCACTTTGCTAGCTTTTCTTATTACCGCGCAACTCTCGCCGGTATTGAACCCATCATTTACCTTCCTCAAAACAGCCACCAAACCTACCTATTATGGCATTTCCATAGCCATTCCAAGATATATTGCCATGCAACTATCCACCGTTCCGTTTATTATGACACGTTTCATCATTGTCATATTGCTCTTTGCATGATCATGTAGTTGACATCGTATTTGTGGCAAGGCCACCTTCATAATTTTCATACATGTCGCACTTGATTCATTGCATATCCCGGTACACCGCCGGAGGCATTCATATAGAGCCATATCTCGTTCTAGCTTTGAGTTGTAATTCTTGAGTTGTAAATCCATAAAAGTGTGATGATCTTCACTATTATAGCATTGTCCCAGTGAGGAAAGCATGATGAGGACTATGATTCCCCCACAAGTCGGGATGAGACTTCGGACTTTATAAAAATAAAAGAGGCCAAATAAGCCCACCAAAAAGAAAAAAAAGAAAAAAAAAGAGAAAAAAAGAAAAAGAAAAAAAATGAGAGAAAAAGAGAGAAGGGACAATTGCTACTATCTCTTTTTACACACTTGTGCTTCAAAGTAGCACCATGATCTTCATGATAGAGAATCTCATATGTTGTCACTTTCATATTCTAGTGGGAATTTTTCATTATAGAACTTGGCTTGTATATTCCAATGATGGACTTCCTCAAAATTCCCTAGGTCTTCGTGAGCAAGCAAGTTGGATGGACACCCACTTAGTTTGTTTTTGTTGAGCTTTCTTATATTTATAGCTCTAGTGCATCCATTGCATGGCAATCCCTACTCACTCACGCTGATATCTATTGATGGGCATCTCCATAGCCCGTTGATATGCCTAGTTGATGTGAGACTTTCTTCTCCCTTTCTGTCCTTACAGCCACCACCATTTACCACCATAGTGCTAGTTCCATGGCTTGCGCTCATATATTGCGTAAGAGTTGAAAGAGCTGAAGCGCGTTAAAAAGTATGAAACAATTGCTCGGCTCGTCATCGGGGTTGTACATGATGGGAGTATTTTGTGTAATGAAAATGAAGCATGGCCTAACTATATGATTTTGTAGGGATAAGCTTTCTTTGGCTATGCTATTTTGATAGGACATGATTATTTGTTAGTAAGCTTTGAAGCATTATTATTTTTATGTTTTATAAGCTTTTACCTTGAATCATTTGGATCTGAACATTCATGCCACATTAAAGAAAATTACATTGAGAATTATGCTAGGTAGCATTCCACATCAAAATTTTCTTTTTTTATCATTTACCTACTCGGGACGAGCATGAATTAAGCTTGGGGATGCTTGATACGTCTCCAACATATCTACAATTTTTTATTGTTCCATGCTATTATATAACCCATTTTGGATGTTTATGGGCTTTATTTTACACATTTATATCATTTTTGGGACTAACCTACTAACCGGAGGCCCAGCCCGTATTGTTGTTTTTTTGCCTATTTTCAGTATTTCGAAGAAAAGGAATATTAAACAGAGTCCAAACGGAATGAAACCTTCGGGAGCGTGATTTTTGGAACGAACGTGATCTAGAGAACTTGGAGTGCAAGTCAAGAAGCAACCGAGGCGGCCACGAGATAGGAGGGCGCGCCCCCCTGTCTTGTGGGCCCCTCAGGCGGCCACCGACGTACTTCTTCCTCCTATATATACCTACGTACCCCGAGAACATCCGAGAGGCAGACGAAACACAATTTCCACCACCGTAACCTTCTGTATCCACGAGATCCCATCTTGGAGCCTTCGGCGGCACTCTGCCGGAGGGGGAATCGACCATGGAGGGCTTCTACATCAACATTCTTGCCCTTTCGATGAGTTGTGAGTAGTTTACCACAGACCTACGGGTCCATAGTTATTAGCTAGATGGCTTCTTCTCTCTTTTTGGATCTCAATACAATGTTCTCCCCCTCTCTTGTGGAGATCTATTTGATGTAATCTCTTTTTGCGGTGTGTTTGTCAAGATCCGATGAATTGTGGGTTTATTATCAAGTTTATCTATGAATAATATTTTAATCTTCTCTGAATTCTTTTATGTATGATTGAGTTATTATTGCAAGTCTCTTCGAATTATCAGTTTGGTTTGGCCTACTAGATTGATCTTTCTTGCCATGGGAGAAGTGCTTAGCTTTGGGTTCAATCTTGTGGTGTCCTTACCCAGTGACAGAAAGGGTTGCAAGGCACGTATTGTATTGTTGCCATCGAGGATAAAAATATGGGGTTTATATCATATTGCTTGAGTTTATCCCTCTACATCATGTCATCTTGCTTAATGTGTTACTCTGTTCTTATGAACTTAATACTCTAGATGCAGGCAGGAGTCGGTCGATGTGTGGAGTAATACTAGTAGATGCAGGCAGGAGTCGGTATAATTGTTATGGATGTGATGCCTATATACATGATCATGCCTAGATAATCTCATAATTATTCGATTTTCTATCAATTGCTCAAAAGTAATTTGCTCACCCACCGTAATACTTATGCTATCTTGAGAGAAGCCTCTAGTGAAACCTATGGCCCCCGGGTCTATCTCTTATCATATTTTCTTCCAATCTACTTTTATTTGCATCTTTATTTTCTGCATCTATCTTATAAAATTCCAAAAATATATTTATCTTATCATATTATCTTTATCAGATCTCACTTTTGCAAGTGGCTGTGAAGGGATTGACAACCCCTTTATCGCGTTGGTCGCGAGTTCTCAGTTTGTTTGTGTAGGTGCATGGGACTTTTGAGGAGCCTCCTACTGGATTGATACCTTGGTTCTCAGAAATGAGGGAAATACTTATGCTACTATTGCTGCACCACCCTCTCCTCTTCGAGGAAAACCAACGCAAGCTCAAGATGTAGTAGTGATTTCCTTGATTAACAAACCATGTGGTGCGTTTATGTGTCGACCAACAACACTCACGGTTTTGTGGAGTACTACTCACGGTTTTGTGGTCCCAAAGCGATTTCAATGGTTTTTGAACCCCAAGGTGCGCGTACGTGTAGGTCATTAACAATCGCAGTATGGGCCCATTCTGGCTTATTTCTTGTACTATTACTTAGTTTTCGGGGTCCCAGAGTGATTTCCACAATTTATGAACCCCGTGCTGCGTTTACGTGTCGGTCATCAACACTCACAATTTTGGCCATTTCTGGTATGTTTTGTGCAATATTACTCACTATTTTGGGGTCCGAGAGCGATTTCCATGGTTGTTGAACCCCAAGGTGCACTTACGTGTCGGTCATCAACATTCGCAGTTTTTGCCGATTCTGGCCCATTTCTTGGACTATTACTCTGTTTTGAGGTCCCGGTATGATTTCCATGATTGATGAACACCGGGGTGCATTTATGTGTCGGTCATCAACACTCGCATTTTTGGCCGATTCTGGCCCGTTTCGTGGACTATTACTCACGGTTTTGGGGTCCCAAAGTGATTTCCACGTTTAACAAACCGCGGGGTGCGTTTACGTGCCGGTCATTAACACTCACAGTTTTGGCCGATTCTAGCCCGTTTAGTAGAATATTACTCACTGTTTTGGGGTCCCGGAGAGATTTCCACGATTAATGAACCCCAGGTGCGTTTAGGTGTTAGTCATCAAGACTCACAGTTTTTGTAGATTCTGACCCATTTCGTGGACTATTACTCACCGTTTTGGGGTCCCAAATCGATTTCTATGGTTGTTTAACCCTAAGGTGCGCTTAAGTGTAGGTCATCAACAATCACAGTTTGGGTCTATTTTGGCCCGTTTCTTAGACTATTTCTTAGTTGTGTGGGTCCCGTCGTGAAACCACGATTTACAAAACCCGGGTTGCGTTTACGCGTCGGTCTCAACACTCATAGTTTTGGACGATTCTGGCCCGTTTCGTGGACTATTACTCACCATTTTCGGGTCCCAAAGTGATTTCCATGGTTGGTGAACCCCAATGTGCGCTTAAGTGTAGGTCATCAACGATCGCAGTTTGGGCCGATTCTGGCCCGTTTCATGGATTATTTCTTAATTTTGGGGGTCCCATAGTGATTTCCATGATTTACGAGCCCCGTGGTGCGTTTACGTGTCGGTCATTAACACTCACAGTTTTAGCTAATTCTGACGTGTTTCGTGGACTATTACTCACCGTTTTGGGGTCCCGAAGTGTTTTCCATGATTAACGAACCCTGCCGTGCGTTTACGTGTCGGTCATCAACACTCGCAGTTTGTGTCGATTCTGACATGTTTCGTGGACTATTACTTATCGTTTTGGGGTCCCGGAGTTATTTCCATGATTAACGAACCCCGTGGTGTGTTTACGTGTAGGTCATCAACACGCGGTTTTTGTCGATTCTAACATGTTTCCTGGACTATTACTCACCGTTTTGGGGTCCCAAAGAGATTTCCATTGTTGTCGAACCCGATGGTGCGCTTACGTGTCGATCATCAACAATCGCGGTTTGGCCATTTTGGCCCATTTCTTGCACTATTACTTAGTTTTTGGGGTCCCGGAGTGATTTCCATGATTGACGAACTCCGGGGTGCGTTTATGTGTCGGTCATCAACACACAATTTTCGCCGATTATGGTCCTTTTCGTGCACTATTACTCGCCATTTTGGCATCCAGGGCGAGTTCCCCGATTGAAAATTCCAGGGGTGCGTTTGCGTGTCTGTCGTCAACACTCACAATTTTAGCCAATTCTGATGCGATTCGTGGACTATTACTCACCATTTAGGGGTGCCGAAGCGATTTCCATAGTTGTTGAATCCCAAGATGCGTTTACATGTTGGTCATGAATAATCATAGTTTTGGCCCATTCTGGCCCGTTTCGTGGACTGTTACTCACTGTTTTGGGGTCCCGGTGTGATTTCCATGATTAACAAACCTGGGGTGCGTTTACGTATCGGTCATCGACACATGTAGTTTTGGCCGATTCTAGCTCGTTTTGTGACTATTACTCACAGTTTTGGGGTCCCAGAGTGATTTCCTTGATTAACAAACCATGTGGCGCGTTTCTTTGTCGGCCATCAACACTCGCGATTTTTGTAGATTCTGACACGTTTCGTGGACTTTTACCCACCGTTTTGGGGTCCCAAAGCGATTTCCATGGTTGTTGAACCCCAAGGTGCGCTTACGGGTAGGTCATCAACAATCGCAGTTTGGGCCAATTCTAGCTCATTTCTTGGACTACTATTACTTAATTCTGGGGGTCCCGGAGTTATTTCCACGATTTACAAATCCGTGGTATGTTTACGTGTCGGTCATCAACACTCACAATTTTGGCCGATTCTGGTCTGTTTCGAGCACTATTACTCACTGTTTTGGGGTCCCAGAGAGATTTCCATGGTTGTTGAACCCTGTCGGTGTCAAAACCGGCGGATCTCGGGTAGGGGGTCCCGAACTGTGCGTCTAAGGCTAATGGTAACAGGAGGCTGGGGACACGATGTTTACCCAGGTTCAGGCCCTCTCGATGGAGGTAATACCCTACTTCCTGCTTGATTGATCTTGATGACATGAGTATTACAAGAGTTGGTCTACCACGAGATCAGAGATGCTAAACCATAGAAGCTATCCTATGGTATGATTGTTGTTCTGTCATACGGACTAAACCCTCCGGTTTATTAAGACACCGGAGGGGCTAGGGTTACACAGGGTCGGTTTACACAAGAGGAGATCTAGATCCGAATTGCCATGCTTGCCTTCCATGCCAAGGAGAGTCCCATCCGGACACGGGATGAAGTCTTCTATCTTGTATCTTCATAGTCCAACAGTCCGGCCAAAGTACATAGTCCGGCAGTCCGGATACCTCCTTATCCAGGACTCCCTCAGTAGCCCCTGAACCAGGCTTCAATGACGATGAGTCCGGTGCGTAGATTTTCTTCGGCATTGCGAGGCGGGTTCCATCTCCGAATACTTAAACATAAATTCTGAACGCAAGGACCGTGTCCGGCGCTGCAAGACGAATGCCATATATCACCGTAGAGAGAATACTAATCCGTGAATCCAATCTGCTGACAAGTCTTTGAAAATTGACATCACGCCACGGTCCAGTAATTATTCGAACCGTTTTCTTCAACCCGCTTCTGCACATATCGCGAGGCGGTTTCTTTGGCACGTCTTGTCAAAGCAGAGATCGTGTCCCCTTATCGCGGGATCTCCATCAATATGGGTATGGGTAACCCAACCAGCGCCATCAATCGAGGCGCTTGGAAAAATAACAGATTTCGAGAGGCAAGTGGGGAGGCGCACATTCTACATCGCCTTTATAAAGGGACAAGGATCTCTCGTTTTCGCCCACGCCTTCTTCCTTTGCCCATCCATTCTCGCACCCTTGAGCTCCAGCGCCCAAGTTCTCGCCTTCTCCGTAGGAACGCAGCATGTCCGGAGCGGGAGGCAAGTGGATGGCCTCCTCTGTCACAGAGGAGGACATTACCAAGCTTCGGGAGGCCGGATACCTGGCTGAAAGCATCACGCACAGGATTCCGGTAGAGGGAAAGATTACCCCCACCCCAAAGTCTCGGGAGAGAGTAGTATTTCTCCCTCATTTCGTCCGTGGACTAGGATTTTCACTCCACCCATTTGTCTGTGGGCTTATGTATTACTAAAGGCTAGATTTTCACGACCTCGCACACGACGATGAACACCGAGAAAGACAGGCATTTGATATGTGGGAGTTCGACCCGTCCGAACACCAGATGTTGTTGGAGCTCTTTGACACAACGCACAAAGAAATCTGGAAGGTGTTGTGTTCAAGACCAGCGAAGTTCCTCCTCCCCTTTCCGAGGACTGTGGGCTCAGCGCAACGCGCCTCGCCAATCAGGTAAGTCGTCCGATTATGACAAGATGCTCCTTTCCCAGTATATTTGTGGGAGGGTTTTTAAGTCACCATGCTGACCAAACAGGATTGGGTGGAGACGGTGGAGCGGGTCGACTGTCTGGCTCCATTGCCCGAGGACGCCGTAGACGCACTCCTGGCGAGGATGCTGGTTCCGGCACCTTACAAGATGCCGGAGAAAAAGGCCGAAAAGAAGGCCACGGGGACCTGGAAGGGTCCTCGGCGTGAGGCCGCGCCCGACGCCTCGCCAGAAGAGGACAAGGCGCACTCCTCCCACGAAGGGGAGGAGAGAAAGAGGAAGGTCGCCTCAACTGAGGGGGCCGAAGATTCCAAGAAGACGGTCGCGGGGACCAGAAAAAGTCTCCAGCGCAGGGCCGTGATAGAGTCATCATCCGAAGATGACGAGGAAGACTCGCCCCCCCCCCCCACCGAAGACGGGGGGAAACGTGAAGAAATGCCCCCTCCCCATACTGGGGAGGAGAAGAAAAGGAAGATTGCCCCGTCGGGGAAGGCCGGGATGCCGAAGAAGGGAAAGGCGTCCCTTCCGGATCACTCCACCACCGCCGCCTACAGCGACGAGGAGTGGCTGCCCAGGGGCAAACCTGGGGCGAGGTCGTAAGTATCTGCATTCTATAATACTTCTTAATGCGACTCTGACCTCATGTTTTGTAATGACGCCGAATACGTATATGCAGTCCGGCCGGGTCCAATCTCGGGGTGTCCTCTTTGGAGGAATCTCTGGACGAGTCGGAGATGAATTCACTCCCGACGGCCACCTCCCCACGACCTGTGAATGACACCGAGGTGTTGTCCCGGAGGATGCCAGAGCAGGAGGCGATGGTTCCGGAGATGCCCCAAGGAAAAATCCCGGGCGCCAGACACATGGGGGGTAAGACCCCCATGGATTATGCTGACGGGAGCCACAGCAAGTCTGGCTCCCAGCCGGTTACTGCACCGGAGCCTACAAAGGTTCTGGATTCCAGTAAGCAGCCCCTCGCGAAGGAGGGCGAGCCGGCCGTGCCGATGACCTCCGCCTAGCCGGAGGCACCGGATAATTTGTTGGAAGTGCTTCGAGGCGCTTCCATCGATGACGAACACCGTAGTCTTATGAGTATGGTGATTGAGAAGGTTCGGTTCGCCAAGAGCAGATTGACCGAAGCCTGCACTAGCCTACTAACAGGCTTTGAGGTAAGTACTGAAAAAATGTGAGGAAATATCACCCGATAGATAGTAGCCCCAGATACTCTGGTTGGTGTTCGGAAAGAAAAGCCAAACGGAGGGTCAACTAAAAAACCACAGGAAGCTAATAGTATTTGTCTATGTTTAACAAGCAGGCATTGTTGCTTACCGCCGCTGCGCGCACAACTGAAGTTGCCAGACTCAAGCGCGAACTGGGGCAGGCCGAAGAAGAGCTCGGACTCGTGAAGAAGCGGCTCGAGGAGAACAAAGGTAAGTGAAACCCCGTCTGTGCGTCGTAGAGAGGAGAAAAAGTTGATGATGCTGACAAAAAGCATCATGGCTTTTGATAGGAACCGCGACTGAAGTGGCGGCCCTAAAGGAAGCATTGTCCGCAGCCGAATCCAAGGCGGGTACGGAGCGCGCCGAGCGCGAGAAGCAGGATGCTCGGGTGGGAGAGGTACAGCAAGAGCTCCAGGAACTTGGCAAGAAGTTCGAGTCCTTGGGGCATTACTACAAGACGCAAGAGTCCGATCTTGCGAAGGCCCTCCAGAGCACGACAGACGCCAAGGCCAAAGCCCAAAAGGCCCTCCAGGAGATCCAGGCGGCCAAGAAGATAGCGGAGGGTAGGGCATTTTTATGAAAAGCAAGCATGTGGAGGAGTCATTTCTTTTACTTACACGAATTTAGAGCTTTCCAGGGGCTTCGCAGATCTGCCACGCAGCATTTTGGATGCCGAAGAGTTCTATCGTGCTCAGGAGGGGAGCTCAATGGAGAAGCTGTTCTTGTCCCAATATGCTGGAATCGAACACTCGATGCCTCTGAGTGACCAACTGAAACAATTGGTCGAACTCCACCATGCGACCGAACTGGCCATGAAGGACCTCATAGTCCGGATGTGGCCTGGCGAGCCCCTGCCTGGTAGCTACTTTGGCCTGATTAAGCGGATGGTGAATGCATGTCCACGGCTAGAAGTTATCAAGCAGTACGTCTGTATTGAGGGTGCTCGACGGGACTTTGCCCGCGCGAAGATGCACTGGGCCAAACTGGATGCTGAGAAGCTCGTGAAGGACGGACCCCCGGAGGGTAAGGAGCATCGCTACCCCGAAAAATATTATGACGGAGTTATGAAAGGCGCTCGGCTTCTGGCAAATGAATGTCCTAAGAACATAATTTTTGAGTGAGTGTACTCATGTCGTCTTTGTAATATGAGAACGAGTTTGTTTGCGCTATATAACGCTTTGTTTGATTTAAAATATTACCTTCTCTGCGGCCGTTTATCGAGATCTGAAAGTAGGCCAGTCGTCGGCTTCCGCCCCCTTGTAACTAGTACTGAGGTGTTCGTGGAAAACCCAAACACTCTTTATCCAAATTCTTGGTCCTTTAAGGAGGTGTTTAGCGCAACGAACAAGGCAATCGGACTATGCGGCTTTATAACTCTCACTTGGCTATATAAGTCTACAATTTTAAATTTCGGTGAAGCCCCTAGTATCCGGAAGGCCGAACTGGGGCACTATACACGCCTAAATCGGGCAAGGCCGATTCCTCGCCTTAAGTGGAAAAAATCTTTAAGGATTTAGTACCTCTCAAACAGCGACCAGCTCTCGCCGCATCATGACGGTCAGTTTTTGGCTTTCTCTACTGAAGTGCTCGTCCGGAAGAACCGGGACACAATTGTCGTAGTTCTCCCTGCGCTACCTTAGCCGATGTAACAGAACGTAAGGTACCAAAACAAGGGAGCCGGGCTAACCCAAGTATTGACCCAAGACATGATTCGGAGCTGATGCATATAATGCTATAAGTTCGGGGTGCCGCACTGTCGAAAGTGTTCGGACTTTTATTGCCATATTATGGGGCTCAATAAGAAGCTCCTAGCAAAATTATCGTACCGAAGTGTACTAATGCAATATTAAATGAATATTCAAGGGGAAAATATCAAGATAGTAGTAAGAAGCTGACGCTGTTATACTATTTCGCATTGTCATTTGGATAATACGTCAAGGCGTATGTTTACAAATAATGCATTAAGAAAAAACAAATAGGACTATTTGACATGTCCTATCCAAGGGCGGGCTGCTGCCACCGTCCATGAGGACTCACGTGAGGTGGAATCCGTCGATGATTGGGTCAAGGACCAATGCGGCTGAGCCGCCCTGACGGATGCTGGTGGGATGGTCCCTACGATCAAAGGTGATCGGGCAGGATGACCATGGGTTGAATTTTGGGGCGATGGGCTCCATCGCATAGACGTCCCTAAGTACACGCTTTCGCTCCCGTTTGGGGATGTGAGTGGCATAGATCATGTTAACCGTTTTCACCTTGGGGGGAATTTCTTCTGTCCCCCGGTGTTCGGACGCCGGGGCTCCTCGTCATCATCATTGTGCAGCCCCTTGTCCTTGTTCTCGGCATTTATCTTGCCAGCTTGTTTGAACACCCAGCAGTCTCTGTTAGTGTGATTGCTTGGTTTATCGGAGGTGCCGTGAATCTGGAACGAGCGATCGAGTATGCGGTCCAGACTGGACGATCCCGGATTGTTTCTTTTGAACGGCTTCTTCCGTTGACCGGATTTGGAGTTGCTGAATCCGGCATTGACTACCGTATCCTCAGTGTTGTCGCCAATGTTTCAGCGCTTGTGTCTGTTGCGCCATGGCTTTCCGTTACTGTCACGGATATCCGAAGTGCCAGAGGTTCCTGGCGCGGTGTTACTACGAGCCAACCAGCTGTCCTCACACGCGCAAAAGCGGGTCATTAGTGTCGTGAGGGCCGCCATGGACTTCGGTTTTTCTTGGCCGAGGTGTCGGGCAAGCCACTCGTCGCGGATATTATGCTTAAAGGCCGCCAGGGCCTCGGCGTCCGGACAGTCGACAATTTGGTTCTTTTTAGTGTGGAACCGAGTCCAGAATTTCCTGGCTGATTCACCAGGCTGTTGGGTGATGTGACTTAACTCATCAGCATCCGGTGGCCGCACGTAGGTGCCCTGGAAGTTATCGAGGAATGCGTCCTCAAGGTTTTCCCAACTACCAATGGAGTATGCTGGCAGGCTATTCACCCAATGTCTGGCTGGCCCTTTAAGCTTGAGTGGGAGATACTTGATGGCATGTAGGTCATCACCGCGGGCCATGTGAATGTGGAGAAGAAAATCTTCAATTCACACCGCGGGGTCTATTGTGACATCGTATGACTCGATGTTGACGGGTTTAAACCCTTCTGGGAATTCATGTTCCATTACTTCATCAGTGAAACAGAGGGGGTGTGTGGCGCCTCTGTGTCAGGCTATGTCGCAACGCAGTCTGATTAGGTCTGGTCGGTTATGTTCGGCCCGGACGGATATATTGGTATTGTATCCGGTATGACGATCAGCGTCATGAGCTGTGGCATGCCCCCGTGATCCGTAGATCGATCTTGGTTTTCCTACATTGTTTTCCAATATGTCTCGCAGGTCCTGTGTATTGCCCCGGGCTATAGTGAACCGACGCGGGGGTGCGGGCTGGTATCCGGCCTGATATGCCGTTTTATCTTGGCCGTGGGGTTGCCGGTCAGCCTCATCTTGTGCTGGAAGTTCAGGATGTTCGGCCTCTTCTTCTAGCAACCTGAGCTTTGGGTATCCCTTGATGGGGGGCTCGAGTCCTTATTCCTCGGCCACCAGGACTTCGGTCCATCTGTCTGCGAGCAGATCTTGATCAGCTTGGAGCTGCTGCTGCTTCTTTTTTAGGCTTCTTGCAGTGGCTATAAGCCGGCACTTGAAGCACTCCTGCTCTATGGGATCCTCTGGTACGCCGAATTCGTCGTCACAGAAGCTCACCTCGTCTTTGGAGGGAGGCATATAGTTATCGTCCTCCATGTATCCGTCCGTCGCCTGTTCGTCTGGGCTGGCCTGCCCGTGTTCCTGTTCGGCTTGCTCGAAGGCGGGTTAATCAGGATCATATTCCTCTTCGGCACCATCTGGATTTTCTTTTCCAGTGTCGGTGTTGTTGTGGCGGGGCTTGGAGCGGCGCCGGTGACGCCCATGCTTTGATTTCTTCCCTGATGGGTTATCTCATGTTGCCTCATCGCCATTGTTTTCTTTGGGAGTATCCACCATATATATATATATATATATCATACGAAGAGGTGGCAGTCCAGCGCCCTGTGGGTGGTGGTTCCTGTTCTTCTCCCGCATCATCGTCTATACCGTTGATGTCTTCAGAATCAAAGTTAAGCACGTCGGTCAGGTCATCGACTGTGGCTATTAAGTGGGTGGTGGGTGGGTAACGAATTTCTTCGTCGCCAGCTTCCCACTTGAGCCGAACATAGTTCGGCCAGGAATCTCCTGACAGAGAGAGAGAGAGATTTTAATGAATTTAGCACATCGCCGAAGGGGGGTGCTGGAAGATATCTACGGCGGTGAATTCCATTATTGGAGCGCAATTAGATTCGATGGGCATGGATGCACGCGGTCCGGGACCTACGACCGAAGGTGAATCCGGGGGTCCGGAGACACAGATCTCCATAGGAGCGGAGTCTGTGTTCGGATCTAACACCGATGAGTATGCGGCCTCTGGGGCGGGGTCCATCAACCCGTCCTCGGAGGGCACGACTGAGGGAGTCCTAGATAAGGGGGTATCCGGACTGCCGGACTATGTACTTTGGCCAGACTGTTGGACTATGAAGATACAAGATAGAAGACTTCGTCCCATGTCCGTATGTGACTCTCCTTGGTGTGGAAGGCAAGCTTGGGGATTCGGATGTAGATCTCCTCCTTTGTAAACCGACCCTGTGTAACCCTAGCCCCCTCCGGTGTCTATATAAACCGGAGGGTTTAGTCCATTGGACTCATTATCATTATCATCAACGATCATACCATAGGCTAGCTTCTAGGGTTTAGCCTCTCTAATCTCGTGGTTGATCAACTCTTGTAATACTCATATCATCAAGATCAATCAAGCAGGAAGTAGGGTATTACCTCCATTGAGAGGGCCCGAACCTGGGTAAACATCGTGTCCCCAGTCTCTTGTTACCATTAGCCGTAGACGCTCAATTCGGGACCCCCTACCCGAGATCCGCCGGTTTTGACACCAACATTGGTGCTTTCATTGAGAGTTCCTCTGTGTCGTTGCTGCAAGGCTAGATGGCTTCTCCAACCTTCAACCACGTTGTCCTGGGTGAGACTCTTCTCCCGGGAAAGATCTTCGTGTTCGGCGGCTTCGCACTACGGGCCAATTCGCTTGGCCATCTGGAGCAGATCGATAGCTTCGCCCCCGGCCATCAGGTCAGGATTGGAAACCTAAACTACACCACCCACATCCGCGGAGACTGGAACTTCGACGGATTCGGGCCTGTGCCAGGAGCGCTGAACAATCACGACGTGCAAGACCTAGATCAGCAGTCGGATAGCATTCGGAGCATCGCACCTGCTAGCGCTCCGGACTTCGCTCCAGAGCGGGTCGTGCCTTCCAAGGACGGGTGGATGGACCCCGCCCCGGAGGCCGCACACTCCTCGGTGTTGGATCCGAACACAGACTCCTCTCCTAAAGGGATCTATGCCTCTGGACCCCCGGAATCATCTTCGGCGGTGTGTTCCGGACCGCGCACACTTGTGCACATCGAATGTGGCTGGGCTCCAGTCATGGAGTTTGCCGCCGCGGATATCTTTCAGCACTCACCCTTCGGAGACATGCTGGATTCATTAAAGTCTCCCTCCCTGTCAGAAGACTCCTGGCCGAACTGTGTCCGGCCCGTGTGGGATACGGAGGACAAAGAAAATCGCGACCCACCCACCACCCACTTTATAGCCACTGTCGATGACCTAACAGACATGTTTGACATCGACCCCAATAACATCGACGGTATAGACGTTGATGCAGGGGAAGATCCGGAACCACCGTCCACGCGGCGCTAGACTGCCACTTCATCATACGACGTATATATGGTGGACACCCCCAAAGAAGACAATGTTGACAAAAGGGACACAACGGGGGATAAACCCCCGGGAAAAACCAAAAATGACGGCGTAGGCGCCGCCTTAGGTCCAGTCACAGTAAAGGTAGCGATAACAACCCAAAACAGGATGACACTCCGGTTGATTTCGACGGCAACAACGACCATAGGGACCCAGTGATGGAGCAGGATGAACCAGGTCATGTCGAACACAGCCCGGAGCAGACGCCCGATCACAATTCAGAGGGCCGAACTCATCATGCTACCTCCAAAGAAGATAACAGTCCGGTTGACGATGCATTGATCATCCTGGAAGAACAGTCAAAACAAGACAAACTCCGCAGAAAACTCCTGGCCACAGCACGGAGCCTGAAGAAGCAGAAGCAAAGGCTCAAGGTCGCGCAGGATATGCTCAACGGATGATGGAATAAGGTGTTGGACACCGAAGGAAAAAATGGCGATAATCGCCACACAAAGAGCTACCCAAAGCGCAAACTGCTACCCGAATTCGACAACGAAGCTGCAGCACCCGTTCGGCCCAAAAAATATGGCTACTCGGTCGGACAAGCCAACTCATTGCCGCGATAGAGCAGCCACTGATACCGCACACGATTTACGAGAGCTCCTGGACAAAAAGGCCAATGCGGCCAGGTCCATCTATGGTCCAGAAGACAGGCTCCGACGTGGGATTATGGTCACCACAATGATCATGAAGATTGAATACCAGTCTGGAATCAACACCGGGAGCAACAACAGCCGGTAGCAGGCCGCAACATGGCCAGATACAGAGGGCCTACACACCCCGTGTGCTTCACGGACGTGGTGCTGGAGCATGAATTTCCACAGGGATTCAAACCCGTGAATATAGAGTCATACGACGGAACGACGGACCCCGGGGTCTGGATTGAAGATTTTATCCTTCACATACACATGGCTCGTGGGGACGACCTTCATCCCATCAAATACCTCCCCCTCAAGTTAAAAGGACCAGCTCGTCATTGGCTGAAAAGCCTCCCCGAAAACTCAATTGGAAGTTGGGAGGAACATGAGGATGCTTTCAGGGCCAACTTTCAAGGGACATATGTCTGGCCTCTAGATGCAGACGATTTAAGTCACATAATACAGCAGCCTGGAGAGTCAGCCCGCAAACTTTGGAACAGATTCCTCACTAGGAAGAATCAAATTGTCGACTGTCCGGATGCCGAAGCCTTAGCGGCCCTCAAACACAGTATCCGAGACGAGTGGCTTGCCAGACACCTCGGCCAAGAAAGGCCAAGAACGATGGCAGCCTTAACAAGCCTCATGACCCGATTTTGCGCGGGCGAGGACAACTGGTTGGCCCGTAAAGGCACCAGTGACCCTGGCACATCCAAAATCCGAGATGGCAACGGGAAGCCACGGCACAACAAGAACAAACGTCGGAATAACGATAGTCCGGACAACGCAGCGGTCAACGCTGGATTCAGGGGCCCTCAACCTGGTCAAGGGAAAAAGCCATTTAACGGCAGTAAAGAAGAACCATCCGGCCTGAACAAAGTCCTGGACAGAGTGTGCCAAATCCATGGCACTTCCGACAAGCTTGCAAATCATACCCACAGAGAATGTTGGGTTTTTAAGCAGGCCGGCAAGTTAAACGCCGAACATAAGGGAAGGGAAACACCAAGCGAAGACGAGGATGAGCCTCGCCAGCCGAACACTAGGGGCCAGAAACAATTCCCACCGGAAGTCAAAATGGTAAACATGGTACACGCAACTCACGCAGAGTTCGTAGCCCCCCAATTTAATCCCTGGGCAATTTTCCCGATCACTTTTGATCACAGGGACTACCCGGCTAGTGCTCGGCACGGAGGATTGGCTGCCTTGGTACTCGACCCAATAATCTATGGATACCATCTGACTCGCGTCCTAATGGACGGCGGCAGTAGTCTTAATTTGATATATAAAGACACCATCCGCAGGATGGGGATATACCCATCCAGAATAAATCAAAATAACGCCACCTTCAATGGAGTAATTCCAGACGTCGTGGCCCATTGTTGGGGATCCCTCGTGTTAGAAGTAACATTCGGTTCTCCCGATAATTTCAGACGCGAGAACTTACTCTTCAACATCGCTCCCTTTAGCAGCGATTATCATGCATTGCTCGGAAGACCGGCCTTCGCTTGCTTTAACGCAATACCGATCTACGCCTGCCTTAACATCAAGATGCCCGGTCCATGCGGCATCATCATGGTTAGCGGAAACACAGAACGGTATGCGGCAGTTCCCGCTGTCGGACTCTAGGCGGCCTCTCCCACCGGAACGCATGACCGGTCGTTAAGACCACGGACACGGTTGGACGAGTCCAACACACCATCTTTCGCAGTAGCTCGGATAAACCTGAGCCAGGGGTTGTACATGTGTCCCCATAAATAATACGAGGGGCTGCAAACATGTAACACAAGCCTACAATCCGGCTTGCCTCGTTAGCAGGCCAGATCTCGAACACTTCTCGAGTATAACTAAATTTTCGCACATTTTCCTTTTTGTTCCTACACACACTACAAGTGCGACACCCTTCCAGGATAATGCACAATGGAGATACAGGCGCAGACGTGCAGCAAGGCCCCGCCCACAGGTTTCTCTTTATATTAAGCCCCTGCGTAAACCTTCTTTACTGTCTCTTGTTGCTCAACGTCCCATGGGTATTTCATACACTTGTACGGGACACTGGCGTTTTAGGCTTTTTTCCACGACAGATCAATGCGCGTACCTCGAACCACAGGGTCAAGGGCATTATTTAGCCCAATATATTTTATAAAGTCCGAATACCTTCGGGAGTGTTCGGCATCACGAGTTTGGCCTTATATGCATCAGCTCCGAATCATGTCTTTGGTCAAATGTGGGTTAGCCCGGCTACTGGGTTTGCTGCCTTACGTTCCGTTCTATCGGCTAAGGCGGCCAAAGGAGAACTACTGCGATTGTGCCTTGGTTATTCCTGATGAGCACCTCAGTAGAGAAAGCCGAAAACTGACTGTCATGATATAGCGAGAGACTAGTCAACCACTTGAGGACTCATCGGAATCTATAGGATTCCTCCACATTAACGAAGGACCGGTCTACCGGTCAAGTACGCGCACCGTATCCGGATGCACGCGGAAGTACCAGGGGCTATATAGTAGCCCCACGTTTCAACTCCTATGGCTAAGGGAAAGTGTTACAGCTATATAGTCCGATTGCCTGGTTCGATGTGCGATCACCTCCTTAATGGACCAATACATTGGATCAAGTGTGTTTCTGCCTATCTTCGCGAACACCCCCGCATTACGGGTGGGGGCTAAATCCAACGACTGCTAACTTTCACGCTATATGAATACATAAACAGTCATGTAGGGACATTATAATACTTTCAGGCAAAAGTATAAAACACAGCCTCCATAATTAAACACATAATTGTTCATAACAAAGAAGTTCGTCATTCAAACATGACATTCTTCGAACACTGAGACTCTATTCTACTGGCATCTTCTATGACCTGCTCAAAGTTGTGCTCAGCTGGGTCTTGGCTTTCGGCCGGACCCCGGGTTGCAATGCGGGTGGCCTCCATATCCGCCCAGTACGTCTTCACGCGGGCAAAAGCCATCCGCGCACCCTCTATGCACGCCAATCTCTTCATGGCATCAATCTGCGCTCTGGCGCCAAATAATCGTTGCACCAAACCAAAGTAACTATCCGGGATCGGCTCCTTCAGCCATAGATGGTCTATTACAGACCTCATTGCAAGGGCGGACAACCTATGGAGCTCAGCTATGGCGTCCATCTTCTCACTCAAGGGAAAGGAGCGCGCTGGAGCACTAAATTGCGACCAGAACAGCCTCTCCATTTTATTATCCTCATGATCCTTGAATAACTTGGTCGCATCAGCTGCACTTTTCGCTAAGTCCGCATACTCATCTGCGGCGCTCCATAGCTTATCCAACAGAGCATACTTTGGATCTAAAAACTTCATCCGCAACACATAAGGACTTCCGGCGGCGATTTCTCCGGCTTGTCGAAGTTCCTCCCATGCGTCTCTAATCTGAGAGCGCATCTCTTTAGCCGAATCCATCGCCTTCTTCAGGTCGGCCGCCTTTATTTGATTCTCCTTTTCGAGAAGCTCATACCAGCCGGCTGCGTCCCTCGGCTCCACAGCCATCTCGGCTATCTTCTCCTTGCTTCGGGGACGAGCGGCCGGTTCGGCCTCTAATTCTTCGGCTACCTTTAGAGCAGCTGCATTGCTCATCCGAGCTTGTTCCTTGGCTAGAGCAAGCTCTGCCCTCAGGGCCTCAACGGCAGCAGCTCCGCCTGCAACTACATAACATCACATTAATATTTCAACCATCTTGGCAAAATAGATGGGGATATAGGAAAGCATACTCTGCGACTCCTCGAATTGCTTGTTCACAAGCGTGACGTCGGCCTCCACAACGTCAATGTGCCGCCTCAATTCGGCGCATTCAGCGGCCTGGTCTATTGTTGAACCCTTAGAAACCTACACGTCAATGCAAGCGCGACCATTAACTGGGAGTTTGATCCTCCGGTTGCCGACATGGGCTGGCATCCACAGTCTAAGAGGCTACTAAATACACAGAGCGCATGTATCGCGTATGGCTCAACTAAAAATTGCGGCTTACCTCAAGGCCTTTGAGCAGGATCCTAAAAGCTTCGTTCAAAACACTTGTGGTGGAGGAAATTTTCTCCGACACCGTACCCATTAGGGTACAATGATCCTCCAAGAGATCAGCTGACTCCAGGAGGCCCGTCAGCATGTTCGGCCGGACACCGGACTCTCCCGGACCCATTCCATTGTCCGCCGCAGGAGCCGAACGCGCCGGGCTCGGGGCGGCCAAAGTGTTAGCTTCTGGCCCCTTTGGATCCGAGCTCCTCCGTGACGATACCTCAGGGTCGCCCGCCTCACGGGGCGGAGAGGTAGGTGGGGTTTCACTCTCCATCACCTCCGGAAGAAGATCCCCCGAAGACGAACCCTGTTGAGATGAACTGCTGGCCGGGCTACAATACACAGGTCCCGGTTATTACTCTCAGAGGAAAAAGCAATAAGACCCTTGCTTAATTAAACTTACAGCTCGGTGGAGGGCTGGCCCGTTTGCGGGCACTGTGCGGTGAGGACACCCTTCAGGGCAGGGCCCATTGGCGAAGTTCTTTTCCCTTGTTTAGGCGCCCCCGTCTCCAAATCTTCGGAGGCAGCCCTCTTCTTCCCGTGGGGGGAGGAAACCTCAAAATTGCCTCCCCAATTCTCCTCCTCCATGGAGGCGCTGATTCCCCCGGTTCGGATGCGCAATGTGTGAGGCCCGCTCTTGGCCTCCCCGCTCTCCCCTTCAGCTCTCTCCGGTGGCACCCGACTTAGTGTTCGTTCAAGAATCCTGGCCATTGTCGGGCCAGGCGAACCTTCGGGAAGAGGGGCCGGACACCTGATCCTCTCCATTGTACTATGCCAATCCTGGTTGCGGACAGTGTTCAGATCAACGCTATGTCAAATATAAGCAAGGTGTTCGGTTATAGGGTTACTTACTTGGTTATCGAGGCGATTGCAGCTCAGGACCGCATCCTCGGTAGTGTCCGGACACTTTATTCGTGGTCCGAAGAACAACTTATAGATCCCTTCG
The DNA here is from genome assembly GCF_018294505.1 of Triticum aestivum. Lineage (NCBI taxonomy): Eukaryota > Viridiplantae > Streptophyta > Magnoliopsida > Poales > Poaceae > Triticum > Triticum aestivum. The sequence continues at coordinate 22,099,994 of NC_057807.1, read as the reverse complement.
GGCGTCACGCTGAGGAAGTGCTGAATGGTCCACGGATCTTCTGGATTGAATTCCCACATCCGTAGAGGCCGGCGTTTGCACGGCAGGTTCCGCCGGACTAGCATTACTTGGATTACTTTAACGACACCAATGTCCCTCTCGAGGAGCTCCCTAATGCGGCTTTGCAGCATTGGTACATCGTTCATAGGCCCCCAGTTTAGTCCCACGTTGGCCCACGATGCCAGTTGAGGTGGAGGTCCCGAGCGGAAGGTAGGCACGGCCGCCCACTTTGAGCCTTGGGGAGTTGTGACATAGAACCACCTCCGTTACCATAAATCGGATACCTCCGGGAAGGAGCCTTCGGGCCATGGGGCATCAGCATTCCTGCTTATTATGGCACCTCCGCACTCTACGTGTCGCTCCTCAATTATCTTCGGCTTCACATTGAAGGTCTTGAGCCATAAGACGAAGTGGGGGCAATGTGAAGGAAGGCTTCACACACAACAATAAATGATGAGATGTTGAGGATGGAATCCGGAGCTAGATCGTGGAAATCTGGCCCGTAGTAGTGCATGAGCCCCCTCATGAAGGGATCAAGAGTAAGACCTAAGCCCCGGAGGAAGTGGGAGACAAATACGATGCTCTCGTTGGTCTCGGGAGTGGGGATAACCTGTTCGGGAGTAGGAAGCCTGTGCTTGACATCGACGGTCAAATACCCAGCCTCCCTAAGCTTTGCAATATCATCCTCTGTGATAGAGGAAGCCATCCATCGGCCTTGATGGCCAGATCCGGACATGATCTAAGATCCGGGGTGCTTAAGCTCGGGCTTTAGGTGTTGGGACTCAGGGTGCGAGATGTGCGAGCGTGGAGACAGAGGGATAGGCCTCGGCTCCCTTATAAAGGGGGAAGAATATCAAGCATCCCCGAACATGGTCATTCTGGACTTGCCTAAAAACACGGGGTTATGCCAACAGGCACGGTTGGATTACCCATACACGGTCTCTGCTCTGATAGGACATGTCAAAGAAACCGCCTCATGGTGTGTGCGGTAGCAAGTTGTAAGACGGTTCGAATAAAAACCAGACCGTGGCGTGATGTCACTCTTCAAAGAATTGTCAACAGATTGGATTCGTGGATTATTATTGTTCTCTCTACGGTGATATATGGGGGGTTATCTTGCAGAGCCAAACACGGTCCTTGTGTTCGGAATTTATCTTGGAGTATTCGGAGATGGAACCTGCCTCGCAATGCCGAAGACAATCTACACGCCAGACTCATCGTCATTGAAGCCTGGTTCAGGGGCTACTGAGGCAGTCCTGGATAAGGGGGTATCCGGACTGCCGGACTATGTACTTTGGCCGGACTGTTGGACTATGAAGATACAAGATAGAAGACTTCATCCCGTGTCCGGATGGGACTCTCCTTGGCGTGGAAGGCAAGCATGGCGATTCGGATGTAGATATCCTCCTGTGTAAACCAACCCTGTGTAACCCTAGCCCCCTCCGGTGTCTATATAAACCGGAGGGTTTAGTCCATAGGACTCATTATCATTATCATCAACAATCATACCATAGGCTAGCTTCTAGGGTTTAGCCTCTCTGATCTCGTGGTAGATCAACTCTTGTAATACTCATATCATCAAGATCAATCAAGCAGGAAGTAGGGTATTACCTCCATTGAGAGGGCCCGAACCTGGGTAAACATCGTGTCTCCAGTCTCCTGTTACCATTAGCCTTAGACGCATAGTTTGGGACCCGCTACCCGAGATCCGCCGGCTTTGACACCGACAACGACCTACTCTGGAATGAAGTCCGGAGCCGTAGCAGGTGTGATGTTCCGAATATTGTTCGACAGCGGATCTAGGTCGTGCATGTCATGACCGTTCAGCGCTCCTGACATGGGCTCGAATCCGTCGAAGATCAAGTCTCCACGGATGTCGGCAGTGTAGTTTAGGTTTCCAAACCTGACCTGATGGCCAGGGGAGTAGCTGTCGATCTACTCCAGATGGCCAAGAGAGTTGGCCCGTAGTGTGAAGCCACCGAACACAAAAATCTGTCCGGGGAGAAAAGTTTCACCCTGGACAGCGTTGTTGAAGATCGGAGAAGCCATCGAGCCTTACAGCAACGACACAGAGGAACTCTCAATGAAAGCACCAATGTTGGTGTCAAAACCGGCGGATCTCTGGTAGGGGGTTCCGAACTGTGCGTCTAAGGCTAATGGTAACAGGAGGCTGGGGACACGATGTTTACCTAGGTTCGGGCCCTCTCGATGGAGGTAATACCCTACTTCCTTCTTGACTGATCTTGATGATATGAGTATTACCAGAGTTGATCTACCATGAGATCAGAGAAGCTAAGCCCTAGGAGCTAGCCTATGATATGATTGTTGTTCTGTCCTACGGACTAATCCCTCCGGTTTATATAGACATCGGAGGGGGCTAGGGTTACACAGAGTCGGTTACAGAGAAGGAGATCTACATCTGAATCGCCAAGCTTGCCTTCCACGCCAAGGAGAGTCTCATACGGACACATGACGAAGTCTTCAATCTTGTATCTTCATAGTCCAACAGTCCGGCCAAAGTACATAGTCCGGCTGTCCGGATACCCTCTTATCTAGGACTCCCTCAAACCCCAAGGTGCACTTACCTGTAGGTCATCAACATTCGCAGTTTTTGCCGATTATGGCTCATCTATTGGACTATTACTCTGTTTTTGGGTCCCGATATGATTTCCATGATTGACGAACACTGGTGTGCATTTATGTTTTGGTGATCAACACTCGCATTTTTGGCCGATTCTGGCCCGTTTCGTGGAATATTACTCACCGTTTTGGGGTCCCAAAGCGATTTCCATGGTTGGTGAACCCCAATGTGCGCTTAAGTGTAGGTCATCAACAATCACAGCTTGGGTCGATTCTAGCCCGTTTCTTGGATTATTTCTTAGTTTTGGGGGTCCCATAGTGATTTCCACGATTCACGAACCCCGTGGTGCGTTTACGTGTCGGTCATCAACACTCATAGTTTTAGCCAATTCTAACGTGTTTCGTGGACTATTACTCACCGTTTTGGGGTCCCAAAGTGATTTCCATGATTAACAAACCCCGTGGTGCGTTTACGTGTCGGTCATCAACACTCGCGGTTTTTGGCGATTCTGACACATTTTGTGGACAATTACTCACCGTTTTGGAGTCCCGGAGTTATTTCCATGATTAACGAACCTCGTGGTGCATTTACATGTAGGTCATCAACACTCGCGGTTCTTGTCGAATATGACACGTTTCGTGGACTATTACTCACCGTTTTGGGGTCCCAAAGCGATTTCCATGGTTGTTGAACCCCAAGGTGTGCTTACGTGTCGGTCATCAACACTCATAGTTTTGACTGATTCTGGCCCGTTTCGTGGAGTATTACTCACCGTTTTGGGGTCCCGGAGTGATTTCCATGGTTAATGAGCCGCGGGGTGCTTTTACGTGTCAGTCATCAACACTCACAGTTTTGGCCGATTCTGGCCCGTTTCATGGACTATTACTCACCGTTTTGGGTCCCAGAGAGATTTCCATGGTTTTTGAACCCCAAGGTGCACTTACGTGTCGGTCATCAACATTCGTAGTTTTTGCCGATTCTGGCCCGTCTATTGGACTATCACTCTGTTTTTGGGTCCCGGTATGATTTCCATGATTGACGAACACTGGGGTGCGTTTATGTGTCGGTCATCAACACTCGCATTTTTGGCCGATTGTGGCCCGTTTCGTGGACTATTACTCACTATTTTTAGGGTCCCGGAGTGATTTCCACAATTAACGAACCGCTGGGTGCGTTTACGTGTCGGTCATCAACACTCACAGTTTTGGCTGATTCTGGCCCGTTTCACGGAATATTACTCACTGTTTTGGGGTCCCGGTGTGATTTCCATGATTAATGAACCCCAGGATGCGTTTACGTGTTGGTCATTAACACTCGCGGTTTTATCGATCCTGACCAGTTTCGTGGACTATTACTCACCATTTTCTCGTCCAAAGCGATTTCAATGGTTGTTGAACCGCAAGGTGCGTGTACGTTTAGGTCATTAACAATCGCAGTTTGGGCCGGTTCTGGCCTATTTCTTGGACTATTACTTAGTTTTGGGTGTCCCAGAGTGATTTCTACGATTTACGAACCCCGTGGTGCGTTTACGTGTCGGTCATCAACACTCACAATTTTGGCCGATTCTGGTTCGTTCCGTGCACTATTACTCACCGTATTGGGGTCCCAAAGCAATTTCCATGGTTGTTAAACCCCAAGGTGCACTTACGTGTCGGTCATCAACATTCGCAGTTTTTGCCGATTCTGGCCCGTTTGTTGGACTATTACTCTGTTTTGGGGTCCCGGTATGATTTCCATGGTTGAGGAACACTCGGGTGCATTTATGTGTCGGTCATCAACACTCGCATTTTTGGCCGATTCTAGCCTGTTTCGTGAACTATTACACACTGTTTTGGGGTCCCGGAGTGATTTCCACGATTAACAAACCGTGGGGTGCGTTTATGTGCCGGTCTTCAACACTCACAGTTCTGGCCGATTCTGGCCCGTTTCGTACAATATTGCTCACAGTTTTGGGGTCCCAGAGTGATTTCCATGATTAACGGACCCAGGGTGCGTTTAGGTGTCGTTCATCAACACTCACAGTTTTGGTCGATTCTGACCCATTTCGTGGACTATTACTCACCGTTTTGGGGTCCCAAAGCGATTTCTATGGTTGTTTAACCCCAAGCTGCGCTTAAGTGTAGGCCATCAACACACACGGTTTTAGCCAATTCTGGCCCGTTTCGTGGACTATTACTCACCGTTTTTTGACCCCAAAGCGATTTCTATGGTTGGTGAACCCCAATGTGCATTTAAGGGTACGAAGATACACTCCCCCTATCGTTGCTATGCATCTCCTACATAAATCTGGTGTGATCATAGGAAAATTTTGAAATTACTATGTTCCCACAGTGGTATCAGAGCCAGGTTTATGCGTAGATGTTATATGCACGAGTAGAACACAAAGAATTGTGTATAATAGTCATACTGCTTACCAGCATGTCATACTTTGATTCGGTGGTATTGTTGGATGAAGCGGCTCAGACCGACATTACGCGTACGCTTACGTGAGACTGGTTCTACCGACGTGCTGCGCACATGGGTGGCTAGTGAGTGTCCGTTTCTCCAACTTTAGTTGAATTCAGTGTGGCTATGCCCGATCCTTGTTGAAGGCTAAAACAGCACACTTGATGAAAAATCGTTGTTGTTTTGATGCGGCGGTAAGAACGGTTCTTGCTAAGCCCGTAGCAGCCACGTAAAACTTGCAGCAACAAAGTAGAGGATGTCTAACTTCTTTTTGCAGCGCATGTTGTGATGTGATATGCTCAAGACGTGATGATATATAAATTGTTTTATGAGATGATCATGTTTTCTTGAAGTTATCGGCAACTAGCAGAAGCCTTATGGTTGTCCCTTTATTACATAAGATGAAAGTGACATATAATTGCTTTAATTTATCGCTATGCGATAGCAATAGTTGCAAAAGCAATAGTTGGCGGGATGACCATGTGATGACACGTTGATAAAGATCAAGATGGTGGAGATCATGGTGTCATGCCGGTGACGATGGAGATCAGGATGGTACTTTGGATATGGAGATCAAAGGAACAAGATGATCCTTTATGCATCTTATTTTTGAATATATTTTGAATGCATGTGATGTTTATCCTTTATGCATCTTATTTTTCTTAGTTCAGTGGTAGCATTATAAGATGATCCCTTACTAAATTTCAAGGTATAAGTGTTCTCCCTTAGTATGCACCGTTGCTACAGTTCTTCGTGCTGAGACACCACGTGATGATCGAGTGTGATAAGCTCTACGTTCACATGCAATGGGTGCAAGCCAGTTTTGCACATGCAGAATACTTGGGTTAAACTTGACGAGCCTAGCATATGCAGATATGGCCTCAGAACACTGAGACCGAAAGGTCAAGCGTGAATCATATAGTAGATATGATCAACATAGTGATGTTCACCATTGAAAACTACTCCATCTCACATGATGATCGGACATGGTTTAGTTGATTTGGATCACGTGATCACTTAGATGATTAGAGGGATGTCTATCTAAGTGGGATTTCTTAAGTAATATGATTAATTGAACTTTAATTTATCATGAACTTAGTCCTGATAGTATTTTGTAAATTATGTTGTAGATCAATAGCTCATGTTGTTTCTTCCCTATGTTTTTTATACGTTCCATGAGAAAAATTAAGTTGAAAGATGATAGTAGCAATGATGCAAACTGGGTTTGTGATCTGAAGTTTATCCTCATTGCTGCACAGAAGAATTATGTCCTTGATGCACCGCTAGGTGACTGACCTATTATAGGAGCAGATGCAGACGTTATGAACGTCTGGCTAGCTCAATATGATGACTACTTGATAGTTTAGTGCACCATGCTTTACGGCTTAGAATTGGGACTTCAAAGATGTATTGAACGTCACAGACCATATGAGATGTTCCAGGAATTGAAGTTAATATTTCAAGTGAATACCCGAGTTGAGAGATACGAAGTCTCCAACCAGTTCTATAGCTAAAAGATGGAGGAGAATAGCTCAAGCAGTGAGCATGTGATCAGATTGTCTGGGTACTACAATTGCTTGAAGCAAGTGAGAGTTAATCTTCCAGTTAAGATAGTGATTGACAGAGTTCCCTAGTCACCATCACCAAGTCACTGGAACTTCATGATGAACTATAGTATGCCAGGGATGACGAAAACGATTCCCGAGCTCTTCGTGATGCTGAAATCGACGAAGGTAGAAATCAAAAAAGAGCATCAAGTGTTGATGATTGACAATACCACTAGTTTCGAGAAAAGGGCAAAGGGATAGAAAGGGAACTTCAAGTAGAATGGCAAGCAAGTTGTCACTCCCGTGAAGAAGCCCAAAACCTAAAGCCTAAAACTGAGTGCTTCAACTGCAAAGGAAATGGTCACTGGAAGCGGAAATGCCCTGAATATTTGCTGGATAAGAAGGATGGCAAAGTGAACAAGGGTATATTTGATATACATGTTATTGATTTGTACCTTACTAGTGTTTATAGTAGCCCCTGGGTATTTGATACTTGTTCGGTTGCTAATATTAGTAACTTGAAACATGAGTTACAGAATAAACAGAGGCTAGTTGAGGGTGAAGTGATGATGTGTGTTCGAAGTGGTTCCAAGATTGATATGATCATCATCGCACACTCCCTATACTTTCGGGATTAGTGTTGAACCTAAATAAATGTTATTTGGCGTTTGCGTTGAGCATGAATATGATTTGATCATGTTTATTGCAATACGGTTATTCATTTATAGTCAGAGAATAATTGTTATTCTGTTTATACGAATAAAACCTTATTTGTGGTAATACACCCAATGAAAAAAGTTTGTTGGATCTTGATTGTGGTAATACACATATTCATAATATTGATGCCAAAAGATCCAAAGTTGATAATGATAGTGCAACTTGTTTGTGGCACTGCCGTTTGGGTCATATCGGTGTAAAGCGCATGAAGAAACTCCATAAAGATGGACTTTTGGAATCACTTGATTATGAATCATTTTATGCTTGCGAACCGTGCCTTATGGGCAAGATGACTGAAACTCCGTTCTCCGGAACAATGGAACGAGCTAGTGACTTATTGGAAATAATGCATACCGATGTATGCGGTCCAATGAGTGCAGATGCTCATGGCAGGTATCGTTATTTTCTGACCTTCACAAGATGATTTGAGCAGATATGATTATATCTACTTAATGAAGCACAAGTCTGGAACATTTGAAAAGTTCAACAAAATTCAGAGTGAAGTAGATAATCATCATATCAAGAATATAAAGTTTCTACGATCTAATCATGAAGGAAAATATTTGAGTTACGAGTTTGGCCTGTTGGAAATATGCCCTAGAGGCAATAATAAAATGGTTATTATTGTATTTCCTTGTTAATGATAATTGTCCATTATTCATACTATAATTGTATTGACCGGTGTCGGAGTAATGGGCCACGGGTAAGCAAACCCGAGCCCCAGAGCCTTTCAAGACATCGGGGCAGGCCGCGCCCCTCATGCCGAGTCCCAGGGACGACTCCAAGATATGCCGAGTCCCCGGGACGACTCCACGATAAGCCGAGTCCCAGACGGCGACTCCAAGACAAGCCGACTCCTGTCCGGCAACCTCCAGAGAGGCCGGCTATGGAGAGTCGGCCCGCGACTCCACCCTCGTCTCGAAGGGCGAGGCGGGGTACGGCCGCAGCATGGCCGTTCCCCCCTGCTTACGAAGGGCCGGCATGGCTACAGTGAGCCGTATCGCTGGAGATCTCCGGCGAGGTGCGGCACTGTTGCCATGCCAGCCCTGACCTCAGCCACAGTACGCAGCACACTGTGTCCACGACGCCAGCCTGTACGACCCAAGGGCGGCGGGGCCACCCGTCAGTGGGTGGACCGAAGACGGCATAAGCGCCTTGGAGACGGACCCGTGGGAGACGGCCCCCTGGAGTCGGCTGACCCCTCCCCCGGGCCTCACACGCCATTAACCAGACAAGATGGGGAATGGCGACAGTGAACGCACGCTGGACGGCGGCGTTGTTGCCATGACCGCATGACCAAGCCAGCGTCATCAGGAGTGCCGCTACAGTATCGAGCCTGTCCGCGGGGCCCGCCAGTCGGCGGGCCACAGAAGTCGGCGGGAAGGACGACGGCCTGAGAGACAGACGGCTGGGACCCGCGCCCAGCCGGATTACTATTGTACCCCCGGGGCTAGGCCTATATAAACCCCCCGGGAAGCCCCTGCAAAGGGTTCGGACCCAGATAGAAATAGACCATATAGCATAGGAAAGAGAGAGCTACCCTTGCCCTCTCCTACCTCCAGAAACAGCTCCAGGAGCACCATTGTAACCACTTTGCCATAGTGACCATGCGGAGACCCCGCAGAGCAGCAGTAGGGGTGTTATCTCCTAGGAGAGCCCTGAAGCTGGGTAAGTTCCGCCGGCGTGCATGTCTTCGCCTCATCCCGCTTCCAGGCACCGGCGACGTTCTACTCCCTCCCACCATGATAAGCCATCCTTTGGCATATGTCGCACCCAACCCCCGACATTTGGCGCCCACCATGGGGCGAGGTGCACCGTCGTCCGGAGAACTACTCTGGACGGGAACCCTCTTCCTCCCTGGCGAGCATAGCCAGCCCGGCACGCCAGATGGAGTTTGCGCCGACACACTGTGTGGCGCTGAGATCGCCTGCGCGGCCAGATGCCTCACCGAGCTTATCAATGAGGTTCGCCTCTCTGACGAGCCTGCGTCTGACGCAGGCACGAGCGGCCCCGAGAGCCTCCTCGCGGGCCTCCTCGACCAACTCCACGTCGCCGGCGAGCCTGTCGTGGACCTGGATTCCATAGGATCCATCGACCCGATGCTGGTCGACTCCGACACCGCGTCGCTCGACGTGTTCCCCACCAACGTGGTGGTCTACGACGAGCCGCTCTCTTGCGCGGGGAGCGGCGGAAGCACCGTCACTGAGGTCCTCGTCCTCGACCACGGCGAGCGTTCCGGCGAGGGAGCGCACGACCCGCTTGACGCGGCTCTGCGAGACCTCGCCGCGCCGATTCCGGGAGACGCCGACGCCGAGACGCTGAAGGCGCTCCGCCTTTAGCTCGTCGAGGGCGCGAAGAAGCTGGAAAGCATGAGGCGCTTGTCAGAAGCCTACCAACGCGAGATGGATCACGCCGTGGGTGGCTCGCCGGCTCCGACTGGGCCTAGCCGCCTAGGCGCGGTCCGACAACACGGCATGGCGATCGCCAACATGTTCGGGGCTGATCGCCCTGTGTATGCCACGCCCGCGGAGAATATCCGTGCCGCCCAGGCGGCGGCAGACGAGCTCGACAACTTCGAGGGCGAAGAGCGCCGCATGATGACGGAGCGAGTTCAGCAGCTCCTCGACGCGGCTGCCGCGCGGAATGAAGCCGGCTGCCGCACCGAGGCGCCGCAGCGCCAAAACGGCGACCCGCCACCCCGCCGAGACCAAGGTGCGACGTGTCGGACGCCGACTGGTGGGGCTCGCGGGAAGAAGGACAAGGAGCCGGCTGTGAGCCACAGTCGGACTCGCATCACCATCGAGCGCGACCAAGACGGCCGCCCCAAAGCGTTGGAATAGCGGGACGACTATATGCCTCCCACTCCTCGTAGAGAAAGGCGAGTCTCCCCACCGCCCGTGGAACATCCGACTCTCGGCAACCGTCTTGGCCGCCGAGAGGGAGTCGGAGAGAACGACGCCCGCCACCGGATCGACCGACTCCACCGATCACTGGCGCTGGAAGAAGAAGACGAGTTGGGTCCTCCCTGCTTTGGACCCCGCATCCGAGATGAGCCCTTCCCCAAAGGGTTCACGCTCCCCCGAGACACGCCCAAATATACCGGCACCATGAAGCCGGAGGATTGGCTGATCGACTACTCCACAGCCGTCAACATAGCAAACGGCAACAAGCGTGTTGCCGTAAGATATGTCCCGCTCATGCTCCAAGGCTCGGCCCGGACATGGTTGAACAGTCTGAAGCCTCGCAGCATCAATAGCTGGGTCGACTTCACTGAGGCCTTCGTCCGCAACTTCACGAGCACGTACAAGCGACCTCCCAAGCCTCGCCAACTCTCCTTGTGCGTGCAAGGCCCTAACGAGTCCACTCGTGACTACCTCACGCGCTGGGGCGAGCTCCGGAACTCCTGCAAGGGCGTGCACGAGGTGCAGGCCATCGAGTACTTTACTGCCGGGTGCAGAGAAGGCATCCTCCTCAAGCACAAGCTCCTCTGCGACGAGCCGAAGACCCTCGATGAGCTGTTGATCACAGCAGACAAGTACGCCACGGCCGACTCCTCCATGAAGGCGGAGATTCGGGTCAGCGCAACTGGCAAAGTCGCCCCTCAGGCTCCAAGAACTCTGGCTGGAGACACCAGTCGGCGGCAGCAGTAGAATGACCACAAGCGCAAGGCCCCGCAGCCGGCTTCCAGCAGTCGGCAAGTGGCAACAGCAGAAGACCAGCAGCCAGAGGGACCACCTCCGGCGAAGCGGCAGAAGGGCGGCAAGTCCAACTGGTTGCCGGCTTTCTCCTATGAGCAAACCTTGGATGGCCCCTGCAAGTTCCACAGTGGCGCGAAGCCGTCAAACCACACCACCCAGAAATGCCACTGGCTGACCAGAATCGCCAAGGGAGACGGCCTACTCCCACCACCGCCTGCTGGGCCGCCTCCTCCACAGCCGCCCCAGCAGCCGGCTGTCAGGCCAGTCGGCGCGATACAGGACGAATTCCTAGATGAGCACGGAGCCTATGTGGTGTTCACCAGTGTAGCAGACGACCGACGCAGCAGGCACCAACAGCAGCAAGAAGTGAATGCAGTCGCATCAAGTACTCCAGAGTTCATGCACTGGTCCAAAAGGCCTATCAGTTGGAGCAGAGCTGATCACCCAGAGGTGATGCCGAGTCCAAGCTCCTACGCCTTGGTCTTAGGCACCACACTCGCCACGGATAGGCGGGCCGCTCGCTTCTCGCGAGTACTGATAGACGGAGGCAGCAGTATCAACATCCTGTACAAGGATACGATGGAGAAATTAGGAATCAAGCGAAGACAGCTTCAGAGCAGCCGGACTGTGTTCCACGGCATCGTCCCTGGCCTTTCCTGCTCACCGATCGGCAAGATCCTGATAGACGTCCTCTTCGGAGACAAAGATCATTTCCGCCGAGAGCCAATTTGGTTTAAGGTGGTGGACCTTGAAAGCCCATATCATGCATTGCTTGGCCGACCCGCTTTGGCCAAGTTCATGGCGGTCCCCCACTACGCCTACCTCAAGATGAAGATGCCGAGTTCCAAGGGAATTTTAACAGTGGCCGGCGACTACAGAAAGTCGTCCGCTTGCGCGGCCGAAAGTAGTCGGCTGGCCGAGTCCTTGGTGATCGCGGCTGAGAAACAGCTTCTTGATCGGGTTGTGGCGATGGCCGGCAAGCAGCCCGAGTTATCGCCCGACCCCAAGGAGTCGAGAGCAGAAGGATCATTCAAGCCGGCCAAAGAAACGAAGAAGATACCTTTGGATCCGGAGCACCCGGAGAGGTACGCTGTCATGGGCACACGCCTTGGCAGCAAATAGGAAGGCGAGCTCGTCGATTTCCTCCATGAGAATCGAGACATCTTCGCATGGTCCCCCAAGGACATGCCTGGTGTACCGACGGAATTCGCCGAGCACAAATTACATGTCCGATCTGATATGAAGCCCGTCAGGCAGCCCTTGCGCCGCCTGTCAGAAGAAAAAAGAAGAGTTGTTGGAGAAGAAATAGCCCGGCTCCTGGCAGCCGGCTTCATCATGGAAGTGTTTTTTCCAGAGTGGTTGGCAAACCCAGTACTGTTGCTGAAGAAGAACAAGCAGTGGAGGATTTGTATTGACTACACAAGCCTCAACAAAGCTTGCCCCAAGGACCCATTTGCTATGCCGAGAATTGATCAGGTGATAGACTCCACAGCCACATGCGAGCTGTTGAGTTTCTTAGATGCATATTCAGGATATCACCAGATGAAGCTGAACCCGGCTGACAGACTGAAGACCACCTTCATCACGCCATTTGGGGCCTTCTGCTACCTGACCATGATGTTCGGCTTGAGAAACGCCGGCGCCACCTTTCAGCGTTGCATGCAGAAGTGCCTCCTGAAGCAACTCGGCAGAAATGCCCACGTCTATGTGGACGATGTAGTGGTGAAGACGGAGAAGCGTGGAACCTTGCTGGAGGACCTCAAGGAAACCTTTGAGAATCTGCGCCGATTCCAGATCAAGCTCAACCCCGAGCGGTGCGTTTTCGGAGTACCAGCCGGCCAGCTCCTGTGAAGATCAAGGCCATCGAGAGGATGGAAACGCCCAGACGGCTGTTAGATGTGCAAAAGTTCACCGGCTGTTTGGCGTCCATCAGCCGATTCATCAGTCGGCTGGGCGAGAAGGCTCTTCCCCTCTACCAGCTCATGAAGAAGACGACCTTTTTTGAATGGACCCCCAAGGCAGACAAGGCTTTTCTCCAACTGAAGAAAATGTTGGCTACTCCCCCTGTGCTGGCGGCTCCGACTCCCAAAGAGCCCATGCTCCTATACATTGCCGCCACCAGCCGAGTAGTCAGCACAGTCATTGTAGTCGAGCACAAGGAGGAAGGCAAGGCGCTACCTGTCCAGAGACCGGTATATTACCTGAGCGAGGTACTGTCGGCCTCCAAGCATAACTACCCCCACGACCAGAAGATGTGCTACGGCGTGCATTTTGCCGCCAAGAAATTGAAGCCGTACTTCCAGGAGCATCCAATTACTGTGGTCTGCACTACCCCACTGGCCGAGATCATCGGAAGCCGAGATGCTTCTGGCCGAGTGGCCAAATGGGCCATCGACCTGGCTCCCTACACCATCTACTATGATCCCCGCACCGCCATCAAGTCACAAGCGCTGGCCGACTTCCTCGTCGATTGGGCCGAGACCCAGTATCTACCGCCAGCGCCTGACTCCACCCATTGGCAGATGCACTTCGACGGCTCCAAGATGCGCACCGGCCTGGGAGCCGGTGTCGTCCTCACTTCCCCCAAGGGCGACAAGCTCAAATACGCGCTGCAGATCCACTTCGCCGCCTCCAACAACGTGGCCGAGTACGACGCGCTCATCCACAGGCTCCGGCTTGCCAAAGAACTCGGCATTCGCCGGATCTTGTGTTATGGCGACTCTGACTTGGTGGTCCAGCAATCATCTGGCGATTGGGACGCCAAGGACGCAAACATGGTGAGCTACCGTTTCCTCGTCCAGCAACTCAGCGGATACTTTGAGGGGTGCGAGTTCCTCCACGTGCCAAGGAACTACAACGACCAAGCAGACGCCTTGGCACGAATCGGCTCCACCCGCCAAGCAATACCATCTGGTGTCGCCCTCCAGCGCCTCCTCAAGCCTTCTATCAAGCCGTCACCAGAATATGATTCAATCTTTGTGCCAACTCCACCTGAGGAAGTCGGATCCGAATCCAAGAAAGACACAGTCAAAGCCGGCCCGGGGACTGCAGTGGCAAGATCGAAGACTCCAGAGCTCGGCCCGGGGACTGCTCCAGTCGGCCCCGGGACTTCGTCAAATCAGCAAGCAGCTGCGGACTCCAACCCGCTGCCTCCCAGCCCAGCCGCCCTTGTCCAAGTCGCACTAGTGGCAGTTGAAGAAATAGCATCACCCTCATGGGCCCAGCCCATCCTCAAGTTCCTAGTGCAACACCGAGCAGCAGCCTATACCTTAGTCAAAAGAGAGCTGGTCAGGCTTAGCGTTACTGGCGTCTTCCAACGCTGCGTCGAGGCAGAACAAGGCCAAGCAATCCTCAGAGACATCCATGAAGGCGAGTGCGGTCACCACGCGGCCTCAAGGGCACTCGTCGCCAAAGCCTTCCAGCACGGTTTCTTCTGGCCAACCGCCCTGGAAGAGGCCAAAGAGTTAGTCCAAAAGTGCAAAGGGTGCCAGATTTTCCGTTCCAAGCCACTTCAGCCAGCTTCCGCACTCAAGACTATCCCCATCACCTGGCCCTTTGCAGTCTGGGGCCTGGATATGGTGGGACCATTCAAGACGGCACGAGGTGGCTTGACTCATCTACTAGTCGCAGTCGACAAGTTCACCAAGTGGATAGAGGTGAAACCCATCAAGAAGTTGAATGGTCCGACTGGAGTGACCTTCATCGCTGACATCACAACTCGGTACGGCATCCCACACAGCATCATCACCGACAATGGCACAAATTTTGCCAAAGGCGCCTTGGCCCGTTTCTGCGCGACACAGGGCATCCGACTGCACTTAGCGTCTGTTGCCCATTCGCAGTCAAACGGCCAGGTGGAGCGAGCAAACGGCCTCATCTTATCTGGCATCAAGCCTCAAGTCGTCGTACCGCTGGAGCGATCTACCGGCTGCTGGCTTGAGGAGCTGCCGGCCGTCCTCTGGAGTCTGCGCACGACTCCAAACAAGTCAACCGGCTTCACACCCTTCTTCCTCGTCTATGGTGCCGAAGCCGTCATCCCAACGGACATAGAGTTTGACTCCCCGCGAGTCACCATGTACACCGAGGAAGAAGCAGAAGAAGCACGTCAAGATAGCGTCGATCTGCTGGAAGAGGGCCGGCTGTTGGCACTTAGCCGGTCCAGCATCTACCAGCAGAGTCTGCGTTGGTACTACAACAGGAAGGTCAGGCCAAGATCTTTCCAAGAGGGCGACCTTGTGCTCCGACTGATCCAGCAAACAGCCGGCCAGCACAAGCTGTCGGCGCCTTGGGAAGGCCCCTTCATCATCAGCAAGGTACTAGGAAACGACTCCTACTATCTGATAGATGCTCAGAAGCCCCGAGCGCGCAAGAGGGACGACTCCGGCAAAGAGATAGAGCGCCCGTGGAATGCAAATCTTCTCCAAAGATTTTACAGTTGATGCAGTATGTATCACGCTCCCCTTTTCTATTAAAGTATCAAGACTTTGGGGCCCCCCGAGACGAGCTCGGGGACTGCCCTCTTCTGTTATCTGTACGATAAGAATTATGCCTTCAAGTGTATTACTTTTCATTACATGCCGCTTGGCACCGGGCCAACTAGTCGGCCCGGGGACTCGCCGCCTCGCGCTATGAGGAGCTTCCCGCAGTCAGACAAGTAGTGTACGGTGCCTAGTCCGTCTCCTGGCAAATCCGCAGCTCGCAGAGCGACTGTGAGGTAGGCAGGAGTGAGGAAGAGCGGGCGCCCACGCGAAAAATGGCTAAGGACCCAAAGCACGAACATAGCGTAAGACAGCCTCCAGCTTGTCTAAGACAAAAGGCCGACTCATGTGTAGTCGGCCTGCCGCTTTATACTAGCCTCTATTAAGAGCGGCCGACTCTTGGGTAGTCGGCCTGCCGTTTTCTATCCGACTTGCTAGAAGAAACTCTAAAATGGCCAAGTACTTGCCTTCCCGAAGTAGCCAAGCACTTGACCCAGCGACAGTCCGCAGAGCGGCTGTCCGACTGGCAAGGCAGCGACTAAAGGAAGGCGGCAAAGGGAAAAGCCTAAAGAGAAGTAAGCAAGGAAAGATAGAACTCGGATAAATATTTACATAGGCCCTTGGCCGAATCTTCGAGTAGAAGTTCAAGATACACCCCGAGGGTGGAACCGTTCGAATTTAACAAAGTTTTCCAAAAGATTACTAAGACAGATAAAGCAGAGGCGAAAACGACAGCCTAGGAGGCGGCATCAGGGATCAGAGGATCGGAGGAGACGGCGGTGTCAGGCGCCGGGGCGGTTGGCTGGGCGGTCTCGGCCTGATCACCTCCGGCGGCAGTCGCCGTCTCTCGATGCGGCTCGTTGCTGGAGGCGCGGTCGAGCTGAGGCTGGCCGCCCGCTCCGTCTTCTGGCACCTCCGCCTCGCCTTCGTCCTCCGCCTCGTTTTCCTCCTCGGTGCTGGAGTCAATCACCTCCGCCGAGTCCTCGCCGAAACCCGGGTTCATCCCGAACCACTCTGGCGGCACCTCCTCGCCGCCTTCAGCCCGCTCGGGGACGAAGATACTGGTGTCCGTGTAGTGGGTAATCGCCGCCGCACGTTCGACAAGGGCACCCTCCACCGCCACCAACTCTGCCTGGGCCTCTGACCGGAACGCGGCCAGCCGATCCAGGTCCAGCCCCGGATACCACGCCTTGACGAATTCTAAGGCACGGCGCGCTCCAGCCCGGGCCGAGGAACCCTTCCAAGCTTCAAGACGGCCAGCTGCGACCTCCAGCCAGTCGGCGGTCCGACTGGCGGTGCGTAGGGCCGGCATGCCTGGCCACAAAGCGGCGACCGCCTGGGCACCGGCACGCTGAAGCCGGCGCATCAGCCGGTGGGCCGGACGAAGATGGGCTTCGATGCTCAGAAGCTGCTCGTCGACGGTTCGGGGGGCGTTAGCGGCGATCTCCGCGCCGTTTGCCCTCCGCACCTCGCGATCAGCCTCGATGGCCAGAGTGACTGCCTGCGAGTGGCCAGGGAAGAAGTCTGCCAAGACAAAAAAGAAGTGAGTCGAAGAAACCAGAAATCGGCTCGACCTATAGTCGGAAGCCCGAAGAAAGGAAAAGAAACTCACCATCGACGATGTCCTCAATCTCGTGGAAGCCGGAGGTCAGCATCGCCTCCCTGTCAGTCCAGGAGGAGCGCTCGCTCTCGAACTCGGCCAGGAGAGCGGCCTCCTTCTTCTCGGCCTCGTCCTGCGCCTTCTTGAGCAGCTCCTTCTGCTCGGCCAGCTGCGCTGCCAGCAGGTCGCGCTCCGCGGCAAGCTTGCCGCACTCCTCCTCCTTGGCGCGCAAGGCGGTGTTGGCCTCGCCCAGCTGCTGCTGAAGAGTAGCGTTGGCCTCTGAAGAAGCAAAAAGACGAAAGGCGATAAGTCATCAACAAAGAAAGTCGCCAAAGAAGATCCGGCCCAACTGCTCAGCAGTCGGCCCGAATCTCGGGGACTACAGCCCGCGGTTGCGCCAGCGCGCCCCCGCGAGAAAGAAGAAGGACTTACCCCGGCTCTCCGACAAGTCGGCTGTCCGCCTGCCTAATGCCTCAACATTACGGTTGAAGGCGGTAGCGCTGAGGTTGTGATACTCCTACAAGAAGCATTTAAGACAAAAATTAGTATTTGGAACTCGCCAGAGGGAGTTCCGACCCGCCTGCTCAGCAGCCGGCCCGAAACTCGGGGACTACACCCAGTGGGTGCGCTGGCGCACCCCCACAGAGAAAAACAAAAGTCAAAAAGAAGAAAGAAACTTACCCAGATGGCCGTTCGCGCGGCCAGATGCGCCCTGGTGCAAGCTTGAAGGGCGTCGCCTTCGGCCCGCAGCTTCGCATGGACATCCAGAAGCGCCTGATTCAGCGGCCCGGTGCCGCCTCCGCGCAACCACCTGATGGGCACGGCGCTTGTCGCCTCGGCGTCTGGGGTTGCCGAGCTGGCGGCGCCGGTCTCCCGGGGTCGCGGCGCCGAAGTCGCCTTTTCAAGACGGCGGCGCACCGGCGAGGCGACTTGGAGAAGCAGCCTCGCCTCGGACTCGTCTGCAGTCGGCGGCTCCGGCGGGCCCGCCGGCTGTTTGCCGTGTGCTCTCCCAGACGACGTTGGAGGCGGCGGTGGCGGCACGAGTGTGTCCGACATGGAGGCCTCGCCGCTCTCCTTCTCCATGATGGGAGTCTCGGCG